>NC_044976.1:13867080-13925935 GCF_008728515.1 Papio anubis | reverse complement strand
CTGCCCACATTTTCTCAACACAGTAGCCAGAATGATTCTTTCTGAATGGAAGTCAGATGACTTCTCTTCTCTGCTCAGGCCCTCCAGTGGCTTGCCCTTTACAGCTTATAAAACCTGAATCTGTCTGATGACCTACTAGGCCCTCTGTGGCCTCTCTGACCCCGTAGGCTCCCACTCTCCTGTCTTCCAGCCACACTGACTTCCATGCAGTTCTGCAAATACACCAAACCCACTTCTGCCTCAGGGCCTTTGTACTGGCTTTTCCTCCTGCCTGGAATATTCTTGTAAATATCGATGTAGCTCTTTCCTTCACTTCCTGTTGGTCTCTGCTCAAGGTTACCTTCTCCATGAGGTCTTCTATGACCATGCTGTCCCCAACAGTGTGCACACAGACGTACATGCACGCTCATGTACATATGCACACACAGACACACTTGCCTCCTTCCTCTTGCTCTGCGTTACTCTTCCTCATAGCATCTTGCATTTTCTGGCATGTTATGAGTTTACTCATTCAGTTGTTTATTGCCTCACTCCTCTACTTTATTTTATTTTTATTTTTTTTGAGATGTGGTCTTGCTTTGTCGTTCAGTTTGGAGTGCAGGGGCACCATCTCGGCTCACTGCAACCTCTGTCTCCTGGGTTCAAGTGATTCTCCTGTTTAAGCCACCAGAGTAGCTGGGATTACAGGTGCCTGCCACCACACCTGGCTAATTTCCTTGCATTTTTAGTAGAGACGGGGTTTCGCCATGTTAGCTAGGCTGATCTCGAACTCCTGACCTCAGGTGATCCGCCCACCTCGGCCTCCAAAAGTACTGGGATTACAGGTGTTTGAGCCACCGTGCCTGGCCACGTCTCCACTTTAATAAAGGCTTCATGAATTTTTCCCCCCACTGCTATGTGCCAGGCGCCTAGAGCAGTGCCTGGTACATACTGGGTCTTTAACAAATGCTTACTGATTGAACAAGTGAGTGAATAAGCAAATGAATAGAATGAAAGAGATCACCGGGGCGGGTGATCTTGTCTCCTGCTTGTCTAGTTTCCCCTGAAGACCAAATCCACTCATAGGAACATAAGACTGCATAAGTGGACCTTACTTCCCTGCCCCCCGGCTCCTCATGTTTTTTTAAATACATTTTTTCAGGTTAGAAAATGGTTTCTAGGCAGGGCACAGTGGGTCGCACCTGTAATCCCAGCTACTCAGGGGGCTGAGGCAGGAGAATCACTTGAACCCGGTAGGCGGAGGTTGCAGTGAGCCGAGATGGCACCACCGCACTCCAGCCTGGGCGACAGAGTAGGGTCTGTCTCAAAAAAAAAAAAAAAAAAAGGTTTCTGTTTAGATTGACAGTTTAGCAGGTGTGGGGTACAACTTTTAAGTGGTGGAGGCTGGGCACCGTGGCTCACGCCTGTAATCTCAGCATTTTGGGAGGCCGAGGTGGGTGGGTCACTTGAGGCCAGGCGTTTGACACCAACCTGGCCAACATGATGAGACCCCCATCTGTAGTAAAAATACAAAAATTAGCCGGGTGTCATGGTGTGTGCCTGTAATCCCAGCTACTTGGGAGGCTGAGGTAGGAGAAATGCTTGAACTCAGGAGGCGGAGGTTGCAGTGAGCTGGGATGGCGCCACTGTACTCCAGCCTGGGTGACAGAGTGAGACCCTGGCTTTAAAAAAAAAAAAGAAAAAAAAAGAAAAAGAACTTTAAGGTGGTGACATCTGACACTGTTTTAGTCTCTAATGAAGCTATTCCATGCCCTTCCTGTTCCTTCATTCCTCCTCCCCTGTCTTTCAATTCCCTGCCAAGGCCAAGCAGAGGGGAGGGAGGTGACAGTAGGGCATGGACTGCACTGATGGGGCTTCCTGTAACTGTGGGGAACGATGATCTGTTTGTTGGCAGATGCCAGATGCCTGCTTTTCTCTGAACGTTCTTGTTTTTAATTAGCCATTTGGCATTTCTCGTTTGTGTGACATTAAGAGGTCTTAGATGAACTGGCTTTAAAAAAGACGTTTAAAATTAGAGAAAGTGAAAAAAGATACTTCAAAGGATGTACCCCCCCAATTTAAAAATGTGCTAAAACCATCGGACAGATGTGAAATTTAGTCCATGTAGTAGGTATTGTTTGTGGCCAGCAAAGTGTAGCTAAAAGAACAAGCACTGAACCAAATTTGAATCCTCATTCCCCCCAGGCTAACTCAGTGCCTTTGGGCAATTCTGTAACCTTTCCAAGTCCCAGTTACCTTCTCTGGAAATGTGGAGCATAAGCCACTGTGCAGGGCTCTCAGGGTGATTAATACTGTAATTACAATAGCTGGTGGGTGGGATGACTCACACCTGTAATCCCAGCACTTTGGGAGGTTGAGGCAGGTGGGTCAGGAGTTTGAGACCAGCCTGTCCAACATGATGAAACCCTGTCTCTACTAAAAATACAAAAAATTAGCCAGGCGTGGTGGCATGCACCTGTAATCTTAGGTATTCGGGAGGCTGAGGCAGGAGAATTAGTTGAACCCAGGAAGTGGACGTTGCAGTTAGCTGAGATTGTGCCACTGCATTCCAGCCTAGGTGACAGAATTAGACACTGTCTCCAGCAGAAAAAACAAAATTGCATTAAATTATTATTCATTTTGGTTAGTGAGGCTTTTTTTTCCTTTTTTTTTGTGATGGCTAGCTATGTTGCCCATACTGGTCTCAAACTCTTGGGCTCCAGCAATCCTCCTGCTTCAGCCTCTTGAATAGCTGGGATTAAAGGTATGTGCCACTGCGCCCGGCTGGCTGCTAAGTTTTGTGCTACCCCCTTTCATTTTGCCCCGGAGTGAGTGTCTTACTTGCTTTATCTGGGTCCCCACCCAGCTAGATCTGCCTATGATCTCAAACAATTTCCCCAGGGAAACAGAAGCACAAAGCACAAGGGACTCTTCACAGACTAACATGCACTGGTTCTCAAGGCAGGAACACCTTTGTGCAAGAGGGTGAGGAAGTATTTTTGGAGGCAGCAATGATTAGTTCTCAGCACAAATGCGCCCGGTGCTGTGGGGTCCTGTAGCAGAGGGACTGTGGCCCTTCTTCCAAATTCTCAGGCAAAAAATACCATGGGACTGTGAGAAAAGCAAAAGAACTGGCAAAAGTACACAAAGCCAGGTATATAACTTGTGAGTCTAGGTTGAGTGGCTCATGCCTGTAATCCCAGCACTTTGGGAGGCTGAGGCAGGAGGATCACTTGAGCCCAGGAGTTCAAGACCAGCCTGGGCAACATAGTGAGACCCCCATCTCTAAAAAAAAAATTAACTGGGTGTGGTGGCATGCATCTGTGGTCTCATCTGGTAGGGAGACTGAGGTGGGAGGCTAGGAGTTTGAGGCCGCAGTGAGCCATGTTTCGCCAGCCACTGTACTCCAGCCAGGGTGACAGAATGTGACAGTGTCTCAGAAAAACTTTACTATGGCTGAACACAGTGGTGGGTTCCTGTAATCCCAGCACTGTGGGAGGCTGAGGCAGTGGATGGCTGGAGCCCAGGAGTTGGAGGCTGCAGTGAGTTATGATCGTGCCACTGCACTCCAGCCTCGGTGACAGAGCAAGAGTCTGTCTGAAAAAAAGAAAAAAAAAATGTGAAATATCTGCCATCATTCTATCATTGAGAGTTTTTTTTTTTTTTTTTCATGGAGTCTCACTCTACCACCCAGGCTGGAGTGCAGAGGTGTGATCTTGGCTCACCGCAACCTCCGCCTCCAGGGTTCAAGTGATTCTTGTGTTTCAGCCTCCCACATAGCTGGGACTACAGGTGCCCGCCACCATGCCTGGCTAATATTTGTATTTTTAGTAGAGTCAGAGATTTAGCATGTTGGCCAGGCTGGTCTCAAACTCCTGACCTCAGGTGATCCACCTGCTTCGGCCTGCCAAAGTGCTGGGATTACAGGCATGAGCCAGGCCTATCATTGACAGTCTCTTAATCAAGGAGCAGATGAATGACACTGGCCTCTGTAGACACAGTGACTGCTGCATGGGTCACTCTGAATGCTCAAGGCTAGTGGGCTGCTAATTGCTCCTCCTACTTAAGTTAGAAACTCATCCTGATTCAGCTGGGTTTGCTCCTAAAGTAGTTTATATCAATTATGCTTGCAATAATGAAGTTTGATTAAACATGTAAGGAATATTCTGAAATAAGAGTTCAGAAAGAGAGTCATTATTTATATGGAAACAAAGTTAAATGCTTGGAAGAGACTGAATCACCATGATTCTTAAAAAATTGCTCTTGAATTAGTGTCTGTGAGAAAATGGAAAGATTGGGGGGAAAAGTCGTAAAAGTCGGGATGGGCTCATAACTCAGATTGCTTTGTGAACGTCTCAAAGTCACTGCTCTGCTTTAAAGAAATGGACTTGCAGATGAGATATTATGGGGCGTGGTTTATATGAAAAAGACAGTTAAGAACTCAAAAAATTGTTTACATAGTCTAAAATGTCAAAATGTTTACAGCATATATGTATGATTTAAAATAATTTCTTTATGACCAACTTTGCAATTCTCAGTCCCAATTACATCAGATAAATGAGATTTTACTATATTTGTTTGCGTCAATGAAAACTTTATACAATTCTTTTGAAATTCCCACAATTAACACATCTTAGTAATTTGTGCCTGTGCCCAACTGGGCAGTTTAGTCTTAATATCACTATTATATTAACTTAAGAAACATTTTCCCTGGTAACATTGATTTGCCTGTAAAGATTAATCTGTATAAATAGCACTGATTGGTTCCTTAAAGCAAGGAATATTTGCATAGGTAGTCTTGAAAGCAAGCCTCTGATTGGTTAACAGAATAAGACTATAGTTGTAAATTTGTGTATAGGAAGTGGGGAGGGGACAGCTCCTTACTGCAGTTGGAGGAGGCACCTCTCCCTCCACTCCCAAGGTTGGCCAAGGCCACAGAAATGTATCTTTTTTTTTTTTTTTTTTGAGATGGAGTCTCTGTTTGTTATTCAGGCTGGAGTGCAGGGGTGCAATCTCATCTCACTACAACTTCTGCCTCTCGGGTTCAAGTGTTTCTCCTGCCTCAGCCTCCCAAGTTGCTGGAATTACAGGCATGCGCCACTGCGCTTGGCTAATTTTGTATTATTAGTAGGGACAGGGTTTCACCACGTTGCCCAGGCTGGTCTCAAACTCCTGACTTCAGGTGATCTGCCCACCATGGCCTCCCAAAGTGCTGGGATAACAGGCATGAGCCACTGCGCCCAGCCGGAAATGTATCTTACTGGTGAAGTTGCCTGTGCTGCTCTCTGAGTCCCATCTACTTTGCCAGCACAGTAGACCCCATGGTGGAAGGGCAAAGCGGGGATGTAAAGGGAATGGGGCAGGGATGGGGGTAAGTACAGTGTGGTCAACTCACCTGCCAGGGCCAGCTGTTGGGCCTCGCTTCTTCACCACCATACATCCTAGACATATCAGGCGGGTAACTGGGGACCCCACAACTGAGGGCTATGAAAAGAGAAAGGGACTTGAGTGCAAGAAGCAGCGACCCACACAATGTAAACTACACTTGCTGCGTTCTGAACTCCCAAATAGAAAACCCTTCTTCTAGAAGGATCCCAAGAGGTCATAGAATCCTGCTCTTTGCTCCAGTACTTTGAAACTCCATTCCAGTTTTCTTATGACTATAGGTCTGAATGCAGTAGGGGTTGGGTGGGGGCGAGAGGGGAGGACAGGAAGATCCCATTCCAGCCACACCAGGGGATGGGAAACCAGTGGCTCTGGGTGACAGGGTTTACCTCCAGCCACCAAAGCGGACAGCAGCAGGGTCCTAATCATGGTGTGTCCGTGGGAGTTCTGTCAGCGTGGCCCTGGATAGGCCCTGGTTTATGAGGAACTATCAGTGAGAGAGAGACACTAGGAGCACACAAGATGGGGATTTCTCAAAGCCCAGTGGAAAGAGCTTGCGTCCAAATGGCCCATTTTTCCCATTTTGCTCCAGCTGTCACCCTAGAAATACTTTGAAAAGAGGCCAAAGGAATCTGGAGATACTGGAACATGGGTTCCATCTGTTTTGAAGAGATTATGTTGTGTGTTAGGGAAGGAAGAAATGCGAATTGTTGGTCCGTGGGTTGTGTTTTTGTATTTTTTTTTTTCCTCCTAGTATAAGACTGAGGAGAGGAGTTGTGTGTTCTTTCTTTTTTTTTTTTTTTTTTCTTTCTGAGATGGAGTCATGCCCTGTCACCCCAGGCTGGAGTGCAGTGTGATCTCAGCTCACTGCAACCCTCTGCCTCCTGGATTCAAACAGTTCCACTGCCTCCAGTCTCCCCTAGTAGCTGGGATGGCAGGTGTGTGCCGCATTCCTGGCTAATTTTTTTGTATTTTTAAAGTAGTGATGGGGGTCTCATCATGTGGAGCCAGGCTGGTCTCCCACTCCCTGGCCTCAAGAATCTGTTTTTCGCCTCAGCCTCCCAAGTGCTGGGATTCAGGGCCTGAGCCACAGCCTGGCCAGGAGTTGTGTTTTTCAATGTAAGATGAAGGCGGCGTACTGAGACCCACGTACGTTCTAAGGCAGTATTTCTCAATTGGGGCTGGTTCAGCCACCAGGAGACGTTGAGCAACATCTGGGGACATTGTTGGGTGTCATGGCTGGGGTTGATGTTATTGGCATCAGCCCAGACGAACCCAGCAGGATGCTGCTAAACATCTGACAATGCACTTGGGCAACAGGGCGTGCCCTGGATATCACTGGTGCTACGAGGCTGAAAGCCTGTTCTAGGCCATGTCATGGTTTGTAGTGTGACCTTGGCTGGGTCATATGAGTCCTCTAGACCCATCTGTGAGAGCAGGAGAGAAACCTGTGCCCAGCATGTTCCACTAACATTATGATAAGGATTTGTGTAATGTGGGGAAGGTGCACAAGCAGCAGAGGAGCAGGCCGACATACAGTGGGATCTGGCTGCTCTAGCTGATGGGGAAGCAGAGCGGCTGGCAGAGGGCTTCATCGGGTGGATCAAAATGCACTTTGGCCGGTGCAGTGGTTTCACTCCTATAATCCCAACAGAACTTTGGGGCCGGTAACATGGGCAGACCACCTGAAAACCAGGAGTTCAAGACCAGCCTGGCCAGCATGAGTGAAAACCAAATCTCTACTAAAAATACAAAAGTAGTCGATAATGATCCTGCATGCCTGTATTCCCAGCTATTCGAAGGCGAGGCAGGAGAATCTCTTGAACCTTGGAGGTGGAAGTTGCAGTGGCTTGAATCACCACTGCACGCACTCTAGTCTGAGCAACAAACAAAACTCCATATCAGAAAAAACAAAACAAACAAACAAACAAAAACAAAACAGACCAGCTCTTGGTGGCTACTGTCATTGGATCTCTAACCCCTGGAGTCTATGTCAAAGGAGACCCGCCCTCAGCCAGGTTCTGAGCAGCAAGACCGAATGGCACAGGGGACAGCTTTTGCCATGGGGCACGGAGGGTCTGATGAGGGCTCCAGGGGCCTCAGGTCACAGAGGAAAATGCTGTTCTGAACTCTATGGGCCACACAGAAGATGTCACATGGTCTCTGTAACTTTCTTTCCATCATAGGGACAGTGACAACAACTAACACACAGCACCTCCCACATGCCAGGCTTCCTGTGGATTATCTCCTTGAATCCTCTTGCCAACTCTGTGATGTAGCTGCTATTATTATGCCCAGTTTGTTTTTTTTTTTTGAGACGGAGTCTCGCTCTGTTCCCCAGGCTGGAGTGCAGTAGGGAAATCTTGGCTGAGTGCAGTAGTGAAATCTTGGCTCACTGCAACCTCCACTTCCCAGGTTCAAGTGATTCTCCTGCCGCAGCCTCCTGAGTAGCTGGGACTACAGATGCATACCTCCACACCCTGCTATTTTAAAAATATTTTTAGTAGAGACGGGGTTTCACCATGTTGGTCAGGCTGGTCTCCTGACCTCAAGTGATCCACCCAGCAGGCCTCCCAAAGTGCTGGGATTACAGGCGTGAGCCAGGGAGCCCAGCCAATTATTTGCATTTTACTTATGATAAAAATTTTGCATTGGAAAGACCTAGTAATATGCCCAAGGTGTCACAGTCATTAAGTGGGAGAGCTGACATTTGAACCCAGGCAGGCATCAGCCTATGCCATCCCGTCTCTCCGAGGCAGCCACACACCCTGGGATGACAGGTGAGAGGCCCTGGCCAGACAGGGGTGACATCACCTCCCTTCCCTCCCAGGCCTGGGGGCTCCTGGCTCCCACTTACTCCGCAGCCTTCCCCAGCCCGTGACGTAGCAGGGGTACTTGTTGGGTAGAATGGTGCCAGCAGGAGGGAGGCAGGCCAGCTGGATCTTGTCGGTGAGGGAGATGGGATTAGCCAGTTTGAGCAGGGCAATGTTGTACCTGGGTCAGTGCAGAGGCAGAGCATGAGGACAGGGTTGACTTTTCCTGCCCTGTGGGGCTTTGGAGGGCTCTGAGACCTTGTCATCGTTCCCTGTATGTTACCCCAGGTTGCTCTGACTGGTAGGGTCCCAGGGCATGTTTGAAAATGCAGAGGGCCTTGTTGAAAGGGGCAAAGTAGGAGAGATTGTGTCCTCCAGGGACAGTCACAGGGTCCAAGCACTGTCTCTGTGTCCCCAGGACTTGGCATGAAGTAGATACATGCTCCATGGACAGGGTCCCTGCAGGCTTGACTGGCAGCAAACCCAGGTCACTCTGGCAGTCTTTGCTTCTCCCTCCCCAGGTGACATCCCCACCCGAGACATCTTTGGAGCTGGTTCCACATCTAAGAGGCCAGAGCTTCTTCCCCCTCCCTACAGAAGAAGCAGAGGGCATGTGGTGGAGTTGAGACACTTGCCTCTGTGAGACCCCCATCTGTTCCCTGACAACCTCATCCCCAAGTGCATCCAGACAGTAACGAACCCTTTGGAGATCTGGTTGGAATTCCAGTTCTGGTGCACCACAGTCTTAGAGACACTGACGGTCAGCGAGCCGGACTCCGCAATGCAGAGGTTGTGCCGTCCCAGCACCACGCGGTAGGTCCTGGAGGAGCTGGGAGAAAGGGGGCCCAGGGAGAGGGTCACCTCCAGAGGCCTGGCTTTGGATAATGTTGGGATAGACCCAAGTAACTGGCTGCTGCATGAGCCACTAGTTGGGGCTTGGGCTTGGGGATCTTTCCTCCCTTCGGACAATCAGTTAATTATAATAGAGCCTAAAGTATATAACGTAAGAACTATGATCATATAATAATTGTTACTATACTAACTATAGACTATAATATAAAATAAATGTTGTAATAACACAGACTCTGTAGGATTACGGAGGGAATGAGATGAACACAGAGAAAACAGGAGTCATTTGCTCTCAAGGACATTTTTCCCACCTTTCATTTTCAGATGGGGAAACTGAGTCCCAGAGCGGCGTAACCTGGCCCAGAGTCCCACCGTTAGTGAGAAACCAGAACCAGAAGCCAGGACTCCTGACTGTAAGTCTCTATTGGTTTCCCCAAAACCTCCTAGAGCTTATTATAAATTAGATGGGAGAAGGGATCACTCCTGGAAGGAGTCACACGGACCCGGCAGAAGCTCCGGTGAGTTCCAGCTGTGATGAGCAGAGGCCACAGACAACGAAGAGGATAAGTGAACAACGGTGCAGAACCTCGTGGGTCTTTATAATTAGTCTATAATTGATAATTAGCTTTCACTGGGCACTTACTAAGTGCCAGGCCCTTTAGTAAATCAACTCATTGAGTTCACACTAAATTCTGTTACTCCATTGTTTTCTGCAGCTGATGGTATTGAAGCTTTGAGAAGTCAAGTTGTTCAAGGGAACCCAATTCCAGATCCAGAGGCCACATATAGTTTCCCGAAGAGGGCAAAGATTAGGCCTTCCCTTTCTCCTCATCCTCCCTCAGTACCTGGCACAGGACACCCATGTACTGACATTGATGGGCCAACACACTGAACCATTGATTGACTACAGCTTGTGTCTCGGCCAGGCCTATGGTTATTTGCAAGGCTGCTTTATGTAGCGTGATTCAGACCATTTAAGCCCCCAGCTCAGAAATGAGCACCAGCTGGTGAGCAGGCCAAGTGCCCAGGGAATGGCAGTTACCTGATGCAGTGGGCAGCCGTCAGGACCCAGTTGTTGGCTACCAGGGACCCTCCGCAGGTGTGGTACCAATTGCCATTGGAGGTGTATTGCAGGGAGACCTGGGGAGAAACACAGGAGCTTGTGGCTGTGGCTGAAAAAGCAGGGCCTCCCTGCACTCCAGTTTCCCAAGAACAGGGCTGGGACAAGGGTAAGGGGGAGTGAGGCACTCACCTCAGGTGCACAACTTAAGGGGGCACCCAAAACCTCAGATGTCAAGATAACAAATACGTTAATGCAATCTATATTAAAAACGATCAGGCCAGGCATGGTGGCTCATGCCTGTAATCCCAACACTTTGGGAGGCCAAGGAAGGAGGATCACTTGAGCCCAGGAGTTTGAGACCCGCCTGGGCAATGTGGTGAAACCCCATCTGATAAAGTTTGGTTATGTCCCTACCCAATTCTCATCCTGAATTGTAGCTCCCATTATCCCCACGTGTAGTGGGAGTGACCTGGTGGGAGGTAATTGAATCGTGAGTGTGGTTACCCCCATGCTGTTTTCATGAATGTGAGTTCTCACACGATCTGATGGTTTTATACGGGGCTTTCCCCCACTTTTGCTCGGCATTTCTCCCTGCTGCCGCTGTGTGAACAAGGATGTGTTTCCTTCCCCTTCTGCCGTGATTGTAAGTTTCCTGAGGCCTCCCCAGCCAAACTGAGCTGAGTCAATTAAACTTCTTTCCTTTATAAGTTACCGAGTCTCAGGTATGTCTTTCTTAGCAGTGTGAGGAAGGACTAATACATTGTATCTACAAAAAAATTGCCGAAAATTAGCCGCTGGGTGCGGTGGTGCATGCCTACAGTCCCAGCTACTCAGAAGGCTGAGGTGGGAGTATTGCTTAAGCCCAGGAGTTTGTGAAGCAGCCTGGGCACCATAGCGAGAACCTGACTCTACCAAAACATTTTTAAAATAAAATAAAAATTAACTGGGAGTGGTGGTGCACACCTGTAGTCTCAGCTACTCAGGAGGCTGAGGTGGGAGGATTGCTTGATCTCAGAAAGTCTAGGTTGCAGGGAGCTGTGATTGCTCTGTGCTCAGCCTGGGTGACACAGCAAGGGCCTGTATCTACTCTGCCCCCCAACAAAAAGCAACAACAAAATTAACGCAAAAAATCTGGGATAGAAAAATAAAAAACATATAGACAATTAAAGAATAACTGTTCTGCCAGGCATAGTGCCTCATGCCTTTAATTCTAGCACTTTGGGAGGCAGAGGTAGGTGAATCCATCTGAGATCAGGAGTTTGAGACCAGCTTGATGTCATCGTTGGCTTCTGTCTTTCCCTCTTATCCCTCATTCAAGTCTATCAGCAAATCCCATCAGCTCTAGCTTGGGAATATGTGGAGTGATTGCTACCCCTTGGTCACTACCTCAACTGCGTGTCCCAGTCATCCTCTCTTCTCAATGATCACTCTAGTCTCCCATCTCTTCTCCCCGCTCCTGCCCACATTTTCTCAACACAGCAGCCAGAATGACCCTTTTTGAATGGAAGTCGGATGACTTCTCTTCTCTGCTCAGGCTCTCCAGTGGCTCCCCCTTAACAGTTTATAAAACCTAAGACGGTCTGATGACCTACTAGGCCCTCTGTGGCCTCTCTGACTCCATAGGCTCCCACTCTCCTCTCCTCCAGCCACCCTGACTTCCATGCAGTTCTGCAAATACACTAAACCCACTTCTGCCTCAGGGCCTTTGCACTGGCTCTTCCTCCTGCCTAGAATATTCTCGCAAATATCGATGTAGCTCTTTCCTTCACTTCCTGTTGGTCTCTGCTCAAGGTTACCTTCTCCATGAGGTCTTCTGTGACCACGCTATCCCCAACAGTGTGCACACAGACGTACATGCACGCTCGTGTACATACACACACAGACACACTCGCCTCCTTCCTCTTGCTCTGCGTTACTCTTCCTCATAGCATCTTGCATTTTCTGGCATGTTATGAGTTTACTCATTCAGTTGTTTATTGTCTCACTCCTCTGCTTTATTTTATTTTTATTTTTTGAGATAGATTCTTGCTTTGTCGCTCAGGTTGGAGTGCAGTGGCATCATCTCGGCTCACTGCAACCTCTGTCTCCTGGGTTCAAGCAATTCTCCTGTCTAAGCCACCAGAATAGCTGGGATTACAGGTGCCTGCCACCACACCTGGCTAATTTAGTTGCATTTTTAGTAGAGACGGGGTTTCGCCATGTTAGCTAGGCTGACCTCGAACTCCTGACCTCAGGGTATCTATCCACCTCGGCCTCCAAAAGTACTGGGATTACAGGTGTGAGCCACTCTGCCCGGCTACTCCTCCACTTTAACAAAGGCTTCATGAATTTTTTTCCCCCACTGCTATGTGCCAGGCGCCTAGAACGGTGCCTGGTACATACTGGGTCTTTAACAAATGCTTACTGATTGAACAAGTGAGTGAATAAGCAAATGAATAGAATGAAAGAGATCACCAGGGGTGTGGTGATCTTGTCTACACTGCTTTTCTAGTTTCCTCCTGGAAGACCAATATCCGCTTATAGGATTACATGAAGTTCACTGGACATACGTTGAGAGCCTTAATGCCCCGTGCCCCCAGGCTCCTCTACTTCTCTGCTCTTTTGCTTGCACTTCCTGACATTGGCTTGTCACCTGTCTGGGTTTATCCAAAAATGGTTTCTCAGGCAGGCACAGTGGGTCTAGTGCCTCGTAATCTCCAGGCTGCACTCAGTGTGTCGCTGAGGCAGGAGAATCACTTGCAAGTTCTCAGGAGGCGCAGGTCTGCCAGTGAGCCAAGATGGCAGCACCGTACTCCAAGAGGTTTCTGTTTAGGTTGACAGTTTAACAGGTGTGGGCTAGAAACTTGAAGGTGGTGGGCCAGGCTGTGCGTGGCTCGACTACTCTCCGATGAATCCCAGGGCACTTTGCGGAGTTGCCTCGCGAGACGTGATGACCCGTGGGTCACTAGAGGCCATCTGGCCATGCTTCCATACTTACCAACCTGGCCAACTATGATGAGACTCCTGTCTGTGACTGGGAACAGCTGACGATGGGACAAAAATCAGCTGGGACAGTGGTGGTGTGTGCCTATAATCTCAGGCTACTTGGGAGGCTGCCAGGTAGAAGAATCGCTTGATGACTCAGGACAGCGGCTGAGGTCTTAGCATGTGAGCTGGGAATGGCGCCACTGCACTCCAGCCTTGGGTGACAGTCAGTCTGAGACCCTGCTCCTTTGACGTGTGGGTGGTGCCTCCAAAAGTGGACTCAGATGGGTTTTTCCCAATTTACATATAAAAAAGCACCAGTTAATGATTAATGGCTACTGTCTTTTTGATTTTCCATTTTTCCCCAACAAACGTTTTTGGAATCTCTGCCTGTGACCACTTGTTGGCAAAGAGATGCCAGCAGACAGACAAATGAACAAGGAGCTGGCAGGAATCAGTGGGAACACTTGGAAGCAGCCACCGGCTTATTCTGACAGTTTGGTTTCCTCCTGTGACCACGTGCTCATGGCTGCAGCTTCATATTTGGTTTTATAAGTGTCAGTTTAATGAACACTTCTCTGCAAATTAAAGTTAGTGAAGTCAGATGCCAGCTTTCCCTTCTTTGGGGGCTCTGCCACAAATACCATAACTCCCATTTGCTGTAGCGCCTAAATTGTGGAGGAGTCCTTGTCTAGTTCAAGTCCCATTTTACAGAAGAGCAAACTGAGGTGGTCTTTCATCGGCACAGAGTGTCCGACTCTTCCCTCCCAGCATTAAGTAACAGGCATGGTGGCTCCTCTGCCCTCTCCTGGGCACCCGTTTCTTTTTTTTTGTGTGTTTTCTTTTTTTTTTTGAGATGGAGTCTCACTCTGTTGCCCAGGCTGGAGGGCAGTGGCACGAACTTGGTTACTGCAACCTCCACCTCCCAGGTTCAAGTGATTCCCCTGCCTCAGCCTCCTGAGTAGCTGGGATTACAAGCATGTGTCACCACACCCAGCTTATTTTTGAATTTTTAGTAGAGACAGGGTTTCCCCATGTTGGCCAGGCTGGTCTCAAACTCCTGACCTCTGGTGATCCACCCGTCTGGGCCTCCCCAAATGCTGGGATTACAGGCGTGAGCCACCAGCCACCCCTTTTATTGTGACAGGGTTTCCTGTTCTGGCTGCTTTCACCTACTGCTGCGTGTATCCACGGCTGCTCCTTAATATTGATGCCAGTTATTATTATCATTATTTTCGGAGACAGGGTTTTGCTATGTTGCCCAGGCTTAAGTGCATTGGTGCGACCTTGGCTCAAAATAGCATTGGCCTCTTGGGCCCAAGTGATCCTTCCACCCAAGCCTCCCAAATAGCTGAGACTACAGGCACGCACCACCATGGCTGAGTAATTAAAAAAATTTTTTGTAAAGACAGTCTGGCTATGTTGCCCAGGCCGGTCTTGAACTCCTGGGCTCAAGCAATCCTCTTTCCTTGGCCTCCCAAAGTGCTGCGATTACAGGCATGAGCCATGGCACTTGGCCTATTATTTTTAATACATAATGTTAATGCTTATTGTTATAAACAAATGTGTGTTCATTGTTAAAAACAAATTCAGCTATTGTGGAAGCTGAAAGGAGACAGCTCTCTGAGCTTACATTTATAAGAGAGTGGGACGGCCCGGCGCCAGAGTGAGGTCAGGCCTATGAGAAATCTAACAATTTGGGAGGCAGTGAGGCAGATCACAGGTCGAGATGGAATTATCCTGGCGAACATGGTGCAAACCCGTCTCTACTAAAAGTACAAAAAATTAGCCAAGCGTGGTGGCGTTAAGCTAGCCCAGCCACTGCAGGAGGCAGGGGCAGATGGTGTGAACCCAGGGAGGCAGGAGCTTGTGGTGAGCTGAGATGGGGTCACTGCACTCAGGCTGAGCAGGCAAAACTCCGTCTCCAAGAAAAAAGGAGACTTGAGTTCAAGTTTTTTTTTTTTTTCTTGGGGCATAAATGCTGCAATAAATGAAACTGGAGTGTAGAGGTAATGCGATCTCGGCTCACCTGCAGCCATGCCTCCCCACAGTGATTCTTCTGCCTCCAGCCTCCCAGTAATGGACTGGCGCCCGGCCGCGCCCAGCTGTGTATTTTTATTGAGATGGGGTTTCACCATGTCTTCAGGCTGGTGAACTCCTGACCGTGTTAAGCCTGCCCTGGCCTCCCAAAGCTGGGATTACAGCGTAATCCACCCATTCTTGACCCGAGTTCAAGTCTTTGATCATCCATTTGAGTGTGGTGGTCTGGACAAGCCACTTATCTTCTGGGCCTTAGTTTCCTACACTTAACCATCCAGGCCTGGATTGCAGGATGGTGCATGGGTAAAATGGAGTGGGAAAGAATTCTCAGGACCCAGCCACTTTGGGAATCGACACATGACATTATTGTCAAACAACACATAAACGGAGCACTAAGCTCCAGGGAGGGAAGTGGGCTGTAGTGGCTTCCTGCACTCTGCCTCCTCTGCTTCTCTTTCCTCCCCTCTCTAATCTCCCTAGGATCCTGCAAAGGTGAGGAAGATTGGGTGGGGGTGGGAGGGCAGAATCCGGTGGGACTGGATGTCAAAAGACGTGGGTTCCAGTCCCAACTCCATCCCGTACTCCCTGTAACAGTTTGGAGTCATTTATGGTCTGTATCAGTCACTACAGCAAGCAATTATATCTTAAGTCCCATATTTTATCTTAAAGGGTCATGTGAATTTGGCATTCTGTTCTGTATCTTTGTTTTAATATAAAAATAAAGTTTGTCCTGCATGAGAACACTGAACAAACACCTGCTGTGAATTTGCTGTGTGACCTTGGGTCAATCCCACAGGCTTTCTGGCCTGGGGTGCCTAGCTACAACCAGGAAGAGGAACAAGTCGTGCAACCTCTCTGATTGGACCTGCCTCAGGTCATATGCCCATCCCTGAGCCAATTATTGTGGTGGGGGAAGGGGATGCAATGTGTTGATTGGCCAGGCCTGGAGCACGGCCTCCAGCTTTGGTCTTGGGCCATGAGATTTCACCCAGAACCTCCGGGATCCGGTGAGGCAGCGCCTGTGCAGAAATCCAGGCCTCTGTGCTGGCAGTGGAGGAAAGCGAGGCAGAGGATGCAGAGTGCAGGAAGCCGCTACAGCCCACTTCCCTCCCTGGAGCTTAGTGTTCCATTTATGTGTTGTTTGACAATAATCTCATGTGTCAGGTTGTAAAGTGGGCCAGGTCCTTGAGGTCTCAGTCGGGCAGGGAGACGCAGATGCAAATTTTTTTTTTTTTGAGACAGGGTCTCACTGTCGCCCAGGCTAGAGTGCGATGACGAGATCTTGGCTCACTGCAGTCTCTATCTCCTGGGCTCAAGCGATCCTCCCACCTCAGCCTCCTGAGTGGCACAGGACTATGAGTGCTGATGCCACCTGCCTTCTGTGCCTGTGTTCGTGTGTGCTCTCATGGCACTCAGCCTTGTCTTTGAATTCCTGGACTAGGCTGATCTGCCTGCCTTGGCCTCCCAAAGTGCTAAGTGCTGGGATTACGGGGTTGTGCCACTAAAGCCCAGCTATTTCAGGTTTTAGAATTCCCTGGATGTTAGGATGGATTGTAATAAATCTCATCAAGATGTGATTTGCATAGTTGTCATTTATTATAATATTAATTTGCTTCTGGGACCTTTCCAGAGTCTATGAAACCGTCAGGGACTTCTTTGGTTAGTTATTTGCAATCACCTGTAGGACACACAAGAAAATCGTCAGGTTCACCCTAACTGCCCAGGGAGGCTGTGCATGGCGGTTCCTGTCTCTGTCCTCCTGGGTTAAGCTCCTCAAGAGTGAGTCTGAGCCAGCCCACACTGCACTGGCTCCTGCCTGAGGAGTTCTGATGACGTTTGAAACAAAGATGCAATCACAGCTTTTCATTGACCTGTTAAGTCTTCCTGTAAGGGGTCTCTTACCAGGAGTCCTGTGTGGGCTTCAGGGTTTAGGGGAGCCTTTAGACCCCTAAAACATATTCCCAAATATGTGGATGGCATGTTTTTGAATTTCATTTGTCTCTCAAATCAAAACTGCTGTTTACAGAGCAGTTATGCAATGTGGTTGGCCTTCTCTTTGTTTCAGAGGCTGTTGATCAGTGTCTGTTAAACGTTTTTGAGACAGTCTCACTGTGTTTCCCAGGCTGGAGTGCAGTGGGGCGATCTGGAGCTCACTGCAGCCTCTACATGCAGGTTCAAGTGATTCCTAGTACATAAGCTCCGGGTAGCTGAGATTTGCAAGCATACACTACTATGCCTGGCTAATTTTGTGCATTTTGGTAGAGATGAGGTTTCACCATATTGTTGGCCAGGCCTGGTCTCGAGCGCTGCTGACCTCAAGTGTTCCACCTGCCTCAGCTTCCCAAAGTGCTTGGATTACAGGTGTGAACCACAGCCTAGCCTATTAAACATTTTGATATGCCAACTTCATGATCTGGTGCTGTAAACAGCAGGAATCCAACTGCTCTCTTACACACACTCTCCCAGACCAGTGTGAAGAGGTATGTTCAAAGGTTGTTCACTGCATAATGTAAGAGTGAAAAATGGGAAATATAGGCTTCATTCATTATACTCAAACTATGGAATGCTATTTAGTTATTCCAAAGAATGACATGTATGTACTGGCATGTAAAATGTGATAAGGTTTTAAATGAAAACAAGGTGCAGAACAGTATGAAGACTCAGATCTAGTTTTGCTGAGAAGACAGTGTCTATCTATGTAAATATATAGCTATATATGCACAACAAAGTTAAGAGACCACACACACCAAGCTGTTAAACGTGACAACTTGTCCAGGAGCAGTGGCTCGTGCCTGTCATCCCAGCACTTTTGGAGGCCAAAATGACCACAGTCACTGCCTGAGTCAGGAGTTTGAGACCAGCCTGGCCAACATGGTGAAACCCCATCTCTACTAAAAATACCAAAATTAGTTGGGCGTGGTGGTGTGTACCTGTAGTCCCAGCTACTCAGGAGGCTGAGGCAGAAGAATCACTTGAACCCGGGAGGCAGAGGTTGCAGTGAGCCGAGATCAAGTCACTGCACTTCAGCCTGGTGACAGAGTGAGACTCTGTCTCAAAAAACAAAACCAAAAACAACGATTACCTCTGGAGAGTGGAACTGGAGATGTAAAATGAGGGGGGACTTCTCCTTTTCTACTTGATACACTCTTATATTCTTTTAATATTTTTACACAGAGGATGTATTGTCTTCTGGTAAAAGAATAAAAGCTAAGGATCGCTGAAGTTCATGTGTGACTGTCATTCAATGGACATTTGCTGAAAGGATGAATGCCCCGGGCCAATTGTCTCCTCTGCTTCTCTGCTCTTATCTTTTGCTTGTACTTCCTGACCTTGGTTTGTCACCTGTATGGGTTTATCCAGGCAGGTGCTCTCAGGCACCCCCAGGGCTCTAGTGGTTCGTGACTCCACACTGCACACAGTGTGTCCCTGGGTTGGGGCCACTGCAAGTTGTCAGGAGCGCCTCCGCCGCTGCCAGGGGCAGCCCCCACCCAAGGACAGCTGGTTGCTTGACTCTCCCCCTTCTGAAACCCGTTACCGGGCACCTGGCCTGCCCCTACTGCTCTCCCATGAACACAGGGCCTCTGTCCAGCTGCCTCGCGAGGTGTGCTGCCCTGTGGATCCCTGCTGCCATCTGGCCATGCTTCGGGATCTGGCTTGCTCTGTTGTGCTTGTGTCTGTGGCTGGGAACAGCTGATGCTGGGACAAAAAAATTGGGACAATTGCCCCTGCCCCTGCTTCAGGTTCCCAAGGTGCTGCCAGGACCAGCTGCAAGGTGACTCCCACAGCAGCTGGGGCTGGAAAAGGGTCTTAGGATTTGGCTGGGAAAGGCCCCTAAGCAGGCATTCATCCAGTCAGTCTCAGGCCAGGCTCCTTTGACATGTGGGTGGCGCCTCCAAAGGTGGACTCAGATGGGTTTTTCCAAATTTATATGTAAAAAAGCACCAGTTAATGATTAATGGCTACTGTCCTTTTGATTTTGCATTTTTCTCCAACAAACGTTTTTGGAATCTCTGCCTGTGACCACTTGTTGGCAAAAAGATGCCAGCAGACAGACAAATGAACAAGGAGCTGGCAGGAATCAGTGGGAACACTTGGAAGCAGCCACCGGCTTATTCTGACAGTTTAGTTACCTCCTGTGACCACGTGCTCATGGCTGCAGCTTCATATTTGGTTTTATAAGTGTCAGTTTAATGAACACTTCTCTGCAAATTAAAGTTACTGAAGTCAGATGCCAGCTTTCCCCTTCTTTGGGGGCTCTGCCACAAATACCGTAACTCCCATTTGCTGTAGCGCCTAAATTGTGGAAGAGTCTAGTTCAAGTCCCATTTTACAGAAGAGCAAACTGAGGTGGTCCTTCGTCGGCAAAGAGTGTCGGACTCTTCCCTCCCAGCATTCAGTAACAGGCATGGTGGCTCCTCTGCCCTCTCCTGGGCACCCATTTCTTTTTTTTGTGGTTTTTCTTTTTTTTTGAGATGGAGTCTCGCTCTGTTCCCCACGCTGGAATGCAGTGGTGCGAACTTGGGTTACTGCAACCTCCACCTCCCAGGTTCAAGTGATTCCCCTGCCTCAGCCTCCTGAGTAGCTGGGATTACAAGCATATATCACCACATCCAGCTTAACTTTGAATTTTTAGTAGAGACGGGGATTCCCCGTGTTGGCCAGGCTGGTCTCAAACTCCTGACCTCTGGTGATCCACCCATCTGGGCCTCCCAAAGTGCTGGGATTACAGGCGTGAGCCACCAGCCACCCTTTTCTTGTGACGGGGTTTCCTGTTCTGGCTGCTTTCACCTACTGCTGCGTGTATCCATGGCTGCTCCTTAATATTGATGCCAGTAATTATTATCATTATTTTTAGAGACAGGGTCTTGCTATGTTGCCCAGGCTTAAGTGCATTGGTGTGACCTTGGCTCAAAATAGCATTGGCCTCCCGGGCCCAAGTGACCCTTCCACCCAAGCCTCCCAAGTAGCTGAGACTACAGGCATGCACCACCATGCCTGAGTCATTTAAAAAATTTTTTTTGTAAAAAGAGAGTCTCGCTATGTTTTCCAGGCTGGTCTTGAACTCCTGGGCTCAAGCAATCCTCCCTCCTTGGCCTCCCAAAGTGCTGCAATTACAGGCATGAGCCATGGCACCTGGCCTATTATTTTTAATACATAATGTTAATGCTTATTGTTATAAACAAATGTGTGTTCATTGTAAAAAACAAATTGAGTTATTGTGGAAGCTGAAAGGAGACAGCTCTGAGTTTACATTGATAAGACAGGGGGACCAAGTCGACTTTCTTTGCCTGGGATGGTCCCAGAGTAAAACAGGAAGTCCTGCATCCTGGAAAACCTCTCAGTCCTGCACAAACCGGGATGGCTGGTCACCCTGCAGAACAGCTGGAAGACCCCTGAGGGGCACTAATTTCCAATAATTAATGCTATGGGGGTCTCACAGTATCAGGTTTTGGGCTTTGCAGATAAATATACCCGTTTATAGCACTGGATGGTGGAGTCTGGGCCACACACAGATACACAAAAATAAAATCACCATTTCTATGGAACTCACTCTTTTTTTTTTTTTTTTTTTACTTGGAGTTTCACTCTTCTTGTCCAGGCTGGAGTGCAATGGTGCAATCTCGGCTCACTGCAACCTCCATCTCCCAGATTCAAGGAAGTCTCCTGCCTCAGCCTCCTGAGTAGCTAGGTTTACAGGAGTGCGCTACCACGCCTGGCTAATTTTTTGTATTTTTTTTAGTAGAGATGGGGTTTTTGCCGTGTTGGCCAGGCTGGTCTTGAACTTCTGACTTCGCAAGCTGCCCGCCTCGGCCTCCCAAAATGCTAGGATTACAGGCATGAGCCACTGCGTCTGGCGGAACTCGCTCTTAATATGCCTGATGAGTGTCCAACCTCTTTGGATAAGGCCACCCTCTATGTTCCTTTTCACTCAGCTTTACCCACACAGAAATTTTGGGGTCCCATGAGAGCCCAGCAGTTGCCAAGGTCTGCAGCCTCCTCCAAGGGGTTCCCATCTAGCTCTCAAGAGGAAGGAGGGGCTCTCAGTCACCAGGTGGGCATGGGACTCCCAAGACCAGGTGGGCAGGGCAGTGCCCTGGGGGCTTCAGAATAGTCCAGTTCTTACGAATTGATCCGGGTGTGATGCCAGTGGAGACCCGTGTGAAGACAGACCAGCTTGTGGTAGTAGTGCAGCCAGGCTAGACCCAAAGCTGACGATGCCATGCCTCCCACCCGGCCGTGGGCGCTAGTTCAGCCGCCCGGGGAGTCTCTGCAAGGAAGAGGCCCAGAGTTATAGAAAGGAGTAAGGCGGAGGAAGGGAGCTTGCCCATTGGAACCATTGATCCAATGCATTTCCTATTCTGCTGCAGGTCATTGTTGTCCTCGAAGCTGGCCCCGCCCAGGGTCGGCAGATGGCTGTTGGCAGGCGCCTGTTTACTGTGTGGCCAGAGCTGAATAAGCATGTTCTATGCTTTATCTCATTAATCCTCACAAAATCCTAGGAGGTAATATTCTATGTTGTCCCCAGGCCACTGAAGAGAGGAGAAACTGGAGTGTTGAGGTTGGGACTTTTAAGGTTGCACCATGTAAAAGAGCTGAGGGAAGCCACATCCCAGAGTTCAGGCTCTTCCCCACTTGTGGTGGGAGTGGTCTGTGGGCAGAGTGTAGCTTAGGAGCACAGTGTGATCTGAGGCATGAGACCCTTCCTGTTCAGAACTTCCCTTCACTGCTAAGTCCAGCTTTGAGTGATTCACAGGTGGTTAAGACACTGTCTCCGGGAAGGCTTCATTGGCAGCCCCTACCTGGAGGGTCTTGGCTGGGCCATTGATGAGGAAGTAATTCAACAGAAAACTGAGAAGTCATCCTATAGAAAGGCCCTAAGCCAGGGAATACTTTCCTTTGGCTCCCTTTCATCATAAGAGATGGAATGACAGTCATGAGAGACCTTGGCGAGACCAGGAAGGACACAAGCAGTGAGAGGTGAGCAGACAGGAGAATCTCAAAGCAAGAACAAATAAGAACAAGATCAAGTTTTTTGTTTGTTTTGGTGCTCAGCCTGTCCTGCCCAGGCACAGGTGCAGTGGTGTGATCTCGGTTTCACTGCAAACTCTGCCTCACTGGTTCCATTCTCCTGCCTCAGCCTCCTGAGTCGCTGTGACTACAGGTTCTTGACACCACGCCCTGGCTAATTTTGTATTTTTTAGTGAGAAGTTTTTCTGTGGCCGGGTGTGTCTCAACTGCTCTCCTCAGCCAGTCTGCCCCTCCCAAAGTGATAGAGTACAGGCAGAGCCACGGTGCCTGTGGCAAAGATCGGGTTCTGATATACCTGGAACATATTTCTGGGTACTTCTGCCAGGAGGAGGGTGGATGGACCTATGGAGAATTGTGGACCTATAACCTTATCCACCAGCCACATTTTGTGATGGAGCAGGGGCCCCTGATTTGGTACTCACATTGCAGCTGGAGATGTACCATCACCCCCAGCACAGATCATACTGGTTTTTCTTGGTGCTGCCCCACCAGCCAGAGCCTGGAGCCCAGGTGGCATAATCCCACAACCAGCAACCGGCCCTGCTGCAGGACATCAGGAAGAGGCCCGTTGGCTGAATGAGATGAAAGAAAGCGTAGGGATGCGGGACTCTAGAAAAGTGGTTGACCAGTACTGGGTTGACCTTGTTACTATCTTCCATCCATTGCAATGTCACAAACGGCTATGTTTGTCTATATGTCTCTGGTGCGATTGCAGTTCAGCCAGTGAACACCTGATAAGCTTCAGCCAATGAGCTCCCTCCTGGGATCCTGGGGTGGGGTCTAAGAGATTCCGTTTCAGAGACTACGGCGTAAATCCTGGGGAAGCTGTTGGCAATGACTGACATTTTGTTTTTATGTAGGGATGAAGTAGACTCACAAAGAAAATTCCAAAGAGAGAGCGTTCCTGAGTTTCTTACAGGCTTCCAGCCCTGATTCTAACCTGTTCCTGATGCATAGCTATATCTCGTGTAGGTTAGAAACTTGCAAATCCTTACCAGCAATTTCCCTTTTTTGCTGAGGCTAGTTCCTGGTTTTCTGTACTTATCAGTAAGAAAGTATGACCTCCTGGCAGTTAAGGCCCCTCATGGGAAAATATGCTGGTGTGGTGAAGAGAGGGCTATTATGTGGCCCTAATGACACAACCACCATCCCACCCCTCATTTCTATTGCCACAGCTATGAGTGGCAAGGATAGGAAGTAGCATGAATTCTTCACTGTGGGTGCAGAGCCTAGGGAAGTTAGAAGTGGTGTCCAGCCAGGCACAGTGAAATGCCCTCTAATCCCAGCAGCAGTAGGGAGGCCAGCGTGGAAATTTTAGGATCCTTGAGGAGTCAAGAGTTTGAGACCAGCCTGACCAGCATGGTGAAATCTGCTTGTCCACTAAAATACAAAAATTAGCTGGGTGGTGGTACAGCCTAAAATTCCAGCTATTTGGAGCTGAGGCAGGAGAATCGCTTGAGCTTGGAGGCAGAGGTTGCAGGAGCCGAGACCAGCCACTGCACTCCAGCCAGGTCAACAGAGCAAGACTCTGTCTCAAAAAAAAAAAAAAAAAAAAAAAAAGAAACCTTGAAGTTAAGGGTCTGGCTTCAAGACCATAGCCAAGTGAATGGCATATATAGCATGTGCAATGGGACGCATTTTCACCTTTCACCTCTTTGGTCTTTACAACAGTGTTTCCATTTACAGATGAGAAACTGGAAGTTCAGGTAACTTGCCAAGGTTTCCTACCCGTGACCACCGACAAGAACTGGGCCTAAAGCCAAGCATTTGGATGCCTCCCCTTCCCACTGTCTCAGATGAACTGCATCTGCTTTAGGGTTGCTCTAAAGAGAGTAAACAGGTAGTTGTGCTTCTATCTTCAATAAGCAAATGCCTCTTCCACCACCACGCCCACCACAGGATTTCATGTGTCATATGTTTACAAGATAAGCCAGTCAGGAGGGCAATGGGGATTTATTCCAGGCACGTATGTGGATATGCCCTAGAAAAACATGTCATTATATATAGGTTTATGTCATTAAGGGAAGAAACCTGTAATGTCGTTATCCTCCTTAATGTCATTATGGTCGCATGGAGTCATTATCACTCATCCCTTCCTAGAATCTTCCAAACCTCTGGTGATTTCCTGGAAGGGCCGGAACTCTGTTTGTTCGCTTTGGGCATCTGGTCTCTAGCCCTGGAGTCTATGTCAAGGGGCCCGCCCTCAGCCAGGTCTGAGCAGCGAGACCAGATGGGTACAGGGGACCCAGCTTTGCCATGGGCACGGAGGGTCCGATGAGGGCTCAGGGGCCTCAGGTCACAGAGGAAAATGCTGTTCACAGACTCATGGGCCACACAGAAGAGATGTCACATAGGTCCTCCAGCTGCTTATGCGCCGGAGACCGAGTGGCAACAACTAACACACACAGCACCTCCATGCCAGGCTTCTTATGGATTATCTCCTTTGAAATCCTCTTGCCAACTCCGATGTAGCTGCTATTATTGTAAGCCTTTTTTTTTTTTTTTTTTTTTTTTGAGAGCAGTCTGTCATTCCCAGGCTGGAGTGCAGTGAAATCTTACGTGTTGCGGCACCTCCCACCTCCCAGTTTCCAGCTGATTCTCTTGCCTCAGCCTCACAGTGGCTGGGACACAGGAGCACACCACCACGCCCTGTATTTTTCAAGAATCCTTTTAGCTGAGGAGCCAGGGGTTTCTGCCATCCTGAGTCAGGCTGGTCTCCTGACCTCAGAGTGATCTGCCTGCCGGGCCTCCCAAAGTGTTGGGATTACAGAGTATGACCATGGCACCCAGTCAATTATTTGCATTTTACATATGATAAAAGTGCTGCATGGAGGGCCAGTAATGTGCCCAAGGTGTGACAGTCATGTAGTGGGAGAGCTGACATTGAACCCAGGCAGGAAGGCATCAGCCTATGCCATCCCGTCTCTCGAGGCAGCCATACACCTGGGATGACAGGTGAGAGGCCCTGGCGGAGACAGGGGGTGACATCACCTCCCTTCCCTCCCAGGCCTGGGGCTCCTGGCTCTGCCTCTCACAGCCTTCCCAGCCCGTGCTTGAGGGGTAGTTGTTGAATGAGAATAGTGCGGAAGGAGGAGGCAGAGCCAGCTGGATCTTGTTGGTGGGGAGACAGGGTTAGCCAGTTTGATGGCCTGTGTAGTACCTGGGTCAGTGCAGAGGCAGAGCGTGAGGACAGGGTTGACTTTTCCTGCCCTGTGCCATGGAGACTTTGGAGGCTCTGAGACCTTGTCATCATTCCCTGTTCGTTACCCCAGGTTGCTCTGAGTGCTTGAGATCGAGAGCTGACTTGCTGAAAATGCAGAGGGTCTTGTTGAAAGAAGACAGGAGTGGGAGAGACATGTGTCCTACTCCAGGGACAGTCTGGGAGTCGAAGCAGCACTCCCTGTGTCCCAGGAGACTTGGCATGAAGTGAATCGTGCTCATGGTCAGGGGGCCCTGCAGGCTGACTGGCCTTGGAGTCCTCTGGCGGTTGCTTCTCCCTACGGTGACATCCCACC
Source organism: Papio anubis (assembly GCF_008728515.1). NCBI lineage: Eukaryota > Metazoa > Chordata > Mammalia > Primates > Cercopithecidae > Papio > Papio anubis. The sequence goes on along the minus strand of NC_044976.1, from coordinate 13,900,298 downwards.
CGGACATCTTTGGAGCTGGTTCCACAACTAAGAGACCAGGCTCCTTCTCCCCTCCTATAGAAAGCAGAGGCGGTGGGTTGAGACCACTTGCCTGTGAGACTTATCTGTTCCCTACCCAACTTCATCCCAGAAGTGCATCCAGACGTATGAACCGCCCTGGAACCTGGATTTGGAATTCCAGTTCTGGTGCACCACAGTCTTAGAGACACTGGCGTGGCGGGCAGGACTCCGCAATGTTGAGGGTTGTGCCGTCCCAGCACTGCAGCCCGGTAGGTCCTGGAGGCTGGGAGAAGAGGGCCAGGGGAGGGTCACTCCAGAGGGCCTGGCTTTGGATAATGTTGGGATAGACCCAGAAAGTAACTGGCTGCTGCATGAGCCCACTAGTTGGGAGAAGCGGAAGCTGGGATCTTTCCTCCCTAGAACAATCAGGTGTTATAATAGAGCCTAAAGAAATTTTAGCAATAAGAACACTTGACATATAATGATTGTTACTATACCCCAACTATAAACTATAATATAAAACCAATGTTGTAATAACACACAGACTCTGGGATTATGGAGGGAATGAGAGGAACACAGAGAAAACAGAGTCATTTGCTCTCAAGGACATTTTTCCCACCTTTCATTTTCAGATGGGAAACTAGGAGTCCCAGGCTGGCGTGGCCTGGCCCAGAGTCCCACCGTTAGTGAAACCAGAACCAGAAGCCAGGACTCTGACTGTAGCAAGTCTAGTATTTCTCCCAAAACCTCCTAGAGCTTGTAAAATTAGATGGGAGAGGATATCCATGGAGGAGTCGCGGACCGACTCGGTGGGTTCAGCTGGCATGGCCAATCAGTGAGCAGAGGCCACAGACAACGAAGAGGATAAGTGAACAACGGTGCAGAACCTCGTGGGCCTTTATAATTAGTCTATAATTCAGAATTAGCTTTCACTGGGCACTTACTAAGTGCCAGGCCCTTTAGTAAATCAACTCATTGAATTCACACTAAATTCTGTTACTCCATTGTTTTCTGCAGATGATGTTATTGAAGCTTTGAGAGGTCAAGTTGCTCAAGGGAACCCAATTCCAGATCCAGAGGCCACATATAGTTTCCCCAAGAGGGCAGAGATTAGGCCTTCCCCTTCTCCTCATCCTCCCTCAGTACCTGGCACAGGACACCCATGTACTGACATTGATGGGCCAACACATTGAACCATTGATTGACTACAGCTTGTGTCTCAGCCAGGCTAGTGGTTATTTGCAAGGCTGCTTTATGTAGCGTGGTTCAGGCCATTTAAGCCCCCAGCTCAGAAATGAGCACCGGCTGGTGATCAGGCCAAGTGCTCAGGGAATGGCAGTTACCTGATGCAGTGGGCAGCTGTCAGGACCCAGTTGTTGGCTATCAGGGTCCCTCCGCAGGTGTGGTACCACTTGCCATTGGAGGTGTATTGCAGGGAGACCTGCGGAGAAACACAGGAGCTCTGTGGCTGTGGCTGAAAAAGCAGGGCCTCCCTGCACTCCAGTTTCCCAAGAACAGGGCTGGGACTAGGGTAAGGGGGAGTGAGGCACTCACCTCAGGTGCACAACTTAAGGGGGCACCCAAAACCTCAGACGTCACGATAAAAAACATGTTAATGCAATGTATATTAAAACCAATCAGGCCAGGCATGGTGGCTCATGACTATAATCCCAACACTTTGGGAGGCCAAGGAAGGAGGATCACTTGAGCCCAGGAGTTTGAGACCAGCCTGGGCAATGTGGTGAAACCCCATCTGATAAGGTTTGACTGTGTCCCTACCCAATTCTCATCCTGAATTGTAGCATAATCCCCACGTGTCGTGGGAGGTAATTGAATCGTGAGTGTGGTTACCCCCATGCTGTTTTCATGATAGTGAGTTCTCACACGATCTGATGGTTTTATACACGGCTTTCCCCTACTTTTGCTCGGCATTTCTCCCTGCTGCCGCTGTGTGAACAAGGATGTGTTTCCGTCCCCTTCTGCCGTGATTATAAGTTTCCTGAGGCCTCCCCAGCCATGCTGAGCTGTGAGTCAATTAACCTCTTTCCTTTATAAATTACCCAGTCTCAGGTATGTCTTTCTTAGCAGTGTGAGGAAGGACTAATACGTTGTATCTACAAAAAAAAAGCCCAAATTTAGCCGCTGGGTGCGGTGGTGCATGCCTATAGTCCCAGCTACTCAGAAGGCTGAGGTGGGAGTATTGCTTGAGCCCAGGAGTTTGTGAACCAGCCTGGGCACCACAGTGAGAACTTGACTTTACCAAAACATTTTTAAAATAAAAATTAACTGTGAGTGGTGGTGCACACCTGTAGTCTCAGTTACTCAGGAGGCTGAGGTGAGAGGATTGCTTGATCTCAGAAAGTCTAGGTTGCAGTGAGCTGTGATTGTTCTGTGCTCAGCCTGGGTGACACAGCAAGGGCCTGTATCTGCTCTGTGCCTCCAACAAAAAACAACAACAAAATTAACGCAAAAAATCTTGGATAGAAAAATAAAAACATTCAGACTATTAAAAAATAACTGTTCTTCCAGGAGTGCTGCCTTATGCCTGTAATTCTAACACTTTGGGAGGCCGAGGTAGGTGAATTCACCTGAGGTTAGGAGTTTGAGACCACCCTGGCCAACATGGTGAAATCTCGTCTCTACTAAAAACACAAATATTAGCAAGGTTTGATGGCGTGTGTCTGTAATCCAAGCTACTCAGGAGGCTGAGGCAAGAGAATTACTTGAACCCGGGAGGCAGAGGTTGCAGTGAGCCGAGATCGTGCTATTGCACTGCAGCGTGGGTGACAAGAGTGAGACTTCATGTCAAAAACAAAAACAAAAAACCACCAAAAACCCTATTCTGAACATCTTTCTGCAACTGGATTGGTTGGGATCTTCCCCTCCTTGGGAGCTCTTTACTTAGCTCCCTCCGGTTTAGTATGTTCAAAACAAAACTCCTGACTTATCCCAAACGTGGTCTTTCCCCAGGGTCCTCTGTCACAGTCAATGGCAACTCCACTGCTGCTTGGGCCGCAAACCTTGGTGTCATCCTTGGCTCCTGTCTTTCTCTGTTATCCCTCATTCAAGTCCATCAGCAAATCCCATCAGCTCTAGCTTGGGAATATGTGGAGTGGTTGCTACCCCTTGGTCACTACCTCAACTGCGTGTCCCAGTCATCCTCTCTTCTCAATGATCACTCTAGTCTCCCATCTCTTCTCCCCGCTTCCGCCCACATTTTCTCAACACAGCAGCCAGAATGATCCTTTTTGAATGGAAGTCAGATGACTTCTCTTCTCTGCGGAGTCCCTCCAGTGGCTCCCCCTTTACAGCTTATAAAACCTGAATCTGTCTGATGACCTACCAGGCCCTCGGTGGCCTCTCTGACCCCGTAGGCTCCCACTGTCCTCTCCTCCAGCCACCCTGACTTCCATGCAGTTCTGCAAATACACCAAACCCACTTCTGCCTCAGGGCCTTTGCACTGGCTCTTCTTCCTGCCTGGAATATTCTTGTAAATATCGATGTAGCTCTTTCCTTCACTTCCTGTTGGTCTCTGCACAAGGTTACCTTCTCCATGAGGTCTTCTATGACCATGCTGTCCCCAAGAGTGTGCACACACACACGTACATGCACGCTCGTGTACATACGCACACACAGACACACTTGCCTCCTTCCTCTTGCTCTGTGTTACTCTTCATCATAGCATCTTGCATTTTCTGGCATGTTATGAGTTTACCCATTCAGTTGTTTATTGTCTCACTCCTCTATTTTATTTTATTTTTATTTTTTGAGATGGAGTCTTGCTTTGTCGCTCAGGTTGGAGTGCAGTGGCACCATCTCGGCTCACTGCAACCTTTGTCTCCTGAGTTCAAGCCATTCTCCTGTCTAAGCCACCAGAGTAGCTGGGATTACAGGTGCCTGCCACCACACCTGGCTAATTTACTTGTATTTTTAGTAGAGATGGGGTTTCGCCATGTTAGCTAGGCTGATCTCGAACTCCTGACCTCAGGTGATCCGCCCACCTTGGCCTCCAAAAGTACTGGGATTACAGGTGTTTAAGGCACTGTGCCGGCCACTCCTCCACTTTAATAAAGGCTTCATTAATTTTTCCCCCCACTGCTATGTTCCAGGCACCTAGAGCAGTGCCTGGTACATACTAGGTCTTTAACAAATGCTTACTGATTGAACAAGTGAGTAAATAAGCAAATGAAAAGAATGAAAGAGATCACCAGTGGCGGGTGATCTTGTCTCCTGCTTGTCTAGTTTCCCCCTGAAGACCAAATCCACTCATAGGAACATGAGACTGCATAAGTGGACCTTACTATCCTGCCTGCTGGCTTCTCACTTTTTTTTTTCAGACTAAAAAATGGTTTCTAGGCAGGGCACAGTGGCTCATGCCTGTAATCCCAGCTACTCAGGGGGCTGAGGCAGGAGAATCACTTGATCCCGGGAGGCGGAGGCTGCAGTGAGCCGAGATGGCACCACCGTACTCCAGCGTGGGCAACAGAGTGAGGTTCTGTCTCAAAAAAAAAAAAGAAAGGTTTCTGTTTAGATTGACAGTTTAACAGGTGTGGGGTAGAACTTAAAAGTGGTGGAGGCTGGGCACGGTGGCTGACGCCTGTAATCCCAGCACTTTGGGAGGCCGAGGTGGGTGGGTCACTTGAGGCCAGCAGTTTGAGACCAACCTGGCAAACATGATGGGATCCTGTCTGTACTAAAAATACAAAAATTAGCCGGGTGTCGTGGTGTGTGCCTATAATCCCAGGTACTTGGGAGGCCGAGGTAGGAGAATCGCTTGAACTCAGGAGGCGGAGGTTGCAGTGAGCCGGGATGGCGCCACTACACTCCAGCCTGGGTGACAGAGTGAGACTCTGTCTTTAAAAAAATAAATAAATAAGAAGAACTTTAAGGTGGTGACATTTGACACTGTTTTAGTCTCTAATGAAGCTGTTCCATGCCCTTCCTGTTCCTTCATTCCTCCTCCCCTGTCTTTCAATTCCCTGCCACGGCCAAGCAGAGGGGAGGGAGGTGACAGTAGGGCATGGACTGCACGGATTGGGCCTCCCAGAGTGCTCGGATAACAGGCATGAGCCACTGGGCCCAGCCGGGAATGTATCTTATTGGTGAAGTTGCCTGTGCTGCTCTCTGAGTCCCATCAATCCTCACCTTGCCAGCACAGTAGGCCCCATGGTGGAAGGGCAAAGTGGGGATGTAAAGGGGAGCGGGGCGAGACAGGGGGAGGTACAGTGTGGTCGCTCACCTGCCAGGGCAGCTGTTGGGCGTCGCTTCTTCCTCCAACCACCCCAGTCACAGAGAGGCGGGTAAGTGGGGTTGGCACAGGGCTGCCAGAAAGAAAGGGTCTTGAGTCAGGAAGCGACCCACACAGTGCTCAAGCTACTTGCCCATTCTGAACCCTGACTAGAAAACCCGCTTGTTCTAGAAGGATCCCAAGAGGTCATAGAATCCTGCTGTTTGCTCCATTCTTTGAAACTCTCCATTCCAGAGTGCACTGTATGATTATAGGTCTAGATACAGTGGGGGTTGGGTGGGGTGAGGAGGGAGGACAGGAAGATCCCATTCCCAGCCACACCAGGGGATAGGAAACCCGAGTAGCTCTGGGTGAGCAGGGTTTTACCTCCAGCCACCAAAGCAGACAGCAACAGGGAGTCCTAATCATGGTGTGTCCATTAGGAGTTCTGTCAGCGTGGCCCTGGAGAAGGCCCTGGTTTTATGAGGAACTTATCAGTGAGAGATACACTGGGAGGACGCAAGATGGGGATTTTCTCAAAGCCCAGTGGAAAAAACAGCTTGTGTCCAAATATTTTTTTTTCCCATTTCCTCCCAACTGTCACCCTAGAAATACTTTGAAAAAGATGCCAAAGGTAGATATTGGAATATGGGTTCCATCTGTTTTGAAGGGATTATGTTGTGTGTTAGGGAAGGAAGAAAAATACTAATTGTTGGTCCGTGGAGTTGTGTTTTGTATTTTTTTTTTCCTCCCTGAGTAAGACTGAGGAGAGGAGTTGTGTGTTCTTTCTTTTTTTTTTCTTTTTCTTTCTGAGATGGAGTCATGCTCTGTCACCCAGGCTGGAGTGCAGTGGCGTGATCTCAGCTCACTGCAACCTCTGCCTCCTGGGTTCAAGCAATTCCACTGCCTCAGTCTCCCTAGCAGCTGGGATGACAGGTGTGTGCCACCATTCCTGGATAATTTTTGTATTTTTGGTAGAGACAGGGGTCTCATCATGTGGGCCAGGCTGGTCTCGAACTCCTGGCCTCAAGTGATCTGCTCACCTCAGCCTCCCAAAGTGCTGGGATTCCAGGCTGAGCCACCGCGCCTGGCCAGGAGTTGTGTTTTCAATGAAAAGATGAAGGTGGCATGCTGAACCCACAGCGTTCTAAGGCAGTATTTCTCAGTGGGGCTGGTTCAGCCACCAGGAGACGTTTGACAACATCTGGGGACATTGTTGGGTGTCATGGCTGGGGTTGATGTTATTGGCATCCAGCGGGCAGACAGCAGAGATGCTGCTAAACATCTGACAATGCACTGGGCAACAGGATGTGCCCTGACCCGGATGTCAATGGTGCTGAGGCTGAGAAAGCCTGTTCTAGGCCACGCCAGGGCTTGCAGTGTGACCTTGGCTGGGTCATGTCATGTAAGTCTCTAGACCCATCTGTGAAACAGGGAGAGAAACCTGTGCCCAGCGTGTTTCACAACATTACGGTAAGGATTTGTGTAATGTGGGGAAGGTGCACATATAGCAGAAGGCAAGGCCGACATGCACAATTAGGATCTGGCTGCTCTAATGATGGGGAACGCAGAACGCTGGCAGAGGCGAGCTTCATCTGGTGGATCAAAATGTACTTTATGGCCAGGCACAGTGGTTCACTCCTATAATCCCAGAACTCTGGGAGGCTGATGCGGATGGATCACCTGAAGGCAGGAGTTCGGGACCAGTCTGGCCAACATGGTGAAACCCCGTCTCTACTAAAAATACAAAAATTAGCCAGGTGTGGTGCTGCATGCCTAGAGTCGCAGCTACTCAGGAGGCTGAGGCAGGAGAATCTCTTGAACCTTGGAGGTGGAGGTTGAGGTGAGCTGAGATTGCACCACTGCACTCTAGTCTGGGCAACAGAGCAAGACTTCATCTCAAGAAAAAAAAAGACCAGCCTGGACAACATAGTGAGACCACCCGTCACTAAAATTCTTTTTAGAAAGTTAGCCAGGCATGGTGGCACACATATGTGGCTCCAGCTACTCTTGGAGGCTAGGCTGAGGCAGAAGGTTACTTAAGCCTGGGTGGCAATGGCTGCAGTAAGTTGCAATTGATCCACCTCAGCCTGGGTGACAGATGCATTTTATTGTCCTCTTCCAAGAGAACAGCAGTGTGCACTTCTCCAATAATGTCATCTTCCAAATGGGGTCAAGTCAGAAGCTTCTCCAAAAGGGGAACAAACAAAGGCACAGTGACACCCACCCAGCACCACATAGATGTTAGATGCACTCACATTCCTTATTGAATCTAAGCCACAAAAACCCCTTTAAGAACCTCTCTTATTTCACAGGAGGAAGCTGAGCTTCAGAGAGGTGAAGTGAGTTGCCCAAGATCCTACAGCTTCTAAACGGCAGAATGGGAATTGGAACTAGGTTGGTCTGATTCCAAAGCCCATTACTTGCCACCACTGGAGACAGCATCCTGCCTCACCTCCTAGGACTTCAACTTGTGTTGGGGGAAGCGTGGAGTGAGCACGTTTCCTGGTGGACTCTCTTGTTCTTCCTTAGACCTTCACTCTCCTCGCCTTTTGGGAGAGCACAAAGCCAGGCAGGCCCGCTGCTGATGAGGAAGCTCCGCTCTGTGACCACAAACTCTAGTTTTTGCCCCAGTCAAAAAAGAAGAAGGGAAAGTGAAATTCAACTCTTTTTTTTTTTTTTTTTGGTGAGATGGAGTCTCTTTCTGTCAACCAGTGGTATGATCTGTGCTCACTGCAACCTCCACCCCCCAGGTTCAAACGATTCTCATGTATCAGCCTCCGGAGTAGCTGGGATTACAGCCGCACACCACCATGCCCGGCTAATTTTTGTATTTTTAGTAGAGATGGGGTTTTGCCATGTTGGTCAGGCTTGTTTTGAACTCCCGATCTCAGGTGATCCGCCTGCCTTGGTCTCCCAGAGTGTTGGGATTACAGGCCTGAGCCATTGTACCTGGGCGGACTTCAATTCTTTGTTTTTTTTGTTTTTTGTTTTTTTTTGAGACAGACTCTCGCTCTGTCGCCCAGGCTGGAGTGCAGTGGCAGGATCTCAGCTCACTGCAAGCTCTGCCTCCCAGGTTTACGCCATTCTCCTGCCTCAGCCTCCCGAGTAGCTGGGACTACAGGCGCCCGCCATCTCGCCTGGCTAGTTTTTTGTATTTTTTTAGTAGAGACAGGGTTTCACCGTGTTAGCCAGGATGGTCTCGATCTCCTGACCTCGTGATCCGCCCGTCTCGGCCTCCCAAAGTGCTGGGATTACAGGCTTGAGCCACCGCGCCCGGCCAGGGCGGACTTCAATTCTTAAGGATTGAGTTCAAGTGTTTTTTTTTTTTTTTTTTTTTTTAATGGAATCATGCTCTGTCACGCAGGCTGGAGTGTAGTGGTGCGATCTCGGCTCACTGCAACGTCTGCCTCCCGGGTTCGAGCGATTCTTCTGCCTCAGCCTCCTGAGTAGCTGGGACTATAGGCGCCGGCCACCATGCCTGGCTTATTTTTGTATGTTTAGGAGAGACAGGGTTTCACCATATTGGCCAGCCTGGTCTTGAACTCCTGACCTCGTGTTCACCGGCCTCAGCCTCCAAAAGTGCTGGCATTACAGGCGTGAGCAATGGCACCCAGCCATGTTCAACTCTTTGATCCACCAATTTTGAGTGTGGTGGTCTGGACAAGCCACTTATCTTCTGGGCCTTAGTTTCCTAGATAACCATCCAGGCCTGGATTGCAGGATAGTTGCACGGGTAAGAAAATGGGTGGGAAAGAATTCTGTAATCTCCCTAGGATCGTGCAAAGGTGAGGAAGATTGGGTGGGGGTGCGGGGCAGAATCCCATGGGACTGGATGTCAGAAGACGTGAGTTCCAGTCCCAACTCCATCCCATACTCCCTTTAACAGTTTGGACTTAAACATAGGTGTGTCGATGCTTGACGGCAGCTATTTCTTGAACCACTTGTTTGTAAAGGTTCATGTGAATTGCATTATTTCTGTATCTTTTTGTTTGTTTTAATATAAAAATAAAGTGTGTCCTGTATGGGGGAACGCTTTAGACAAACACCTGCTGTGAATTTGCTGTGTGACCTTGGAGTCCCAGTCCACAGGCTTTCTGGCCTGGGGTGCCTAACTACAAACAGGAAGAGGAACAAGTCGTGCAACCTCTCTGATTTGGACCTGCCTCAGGTCTTATGCCATCCCACAAGAGCCAATGCGCTGTAGTGGGAAGGGTACAATGTGTTGATGGCGGGCTGGGCACAGGCTCAGCCATAGTCCTAGGCCATGAGTTTCACCCCAGAGCTCAGGAATAGGTGGGGCGCCTGCAGGCTCCAGGCCTGTGCTGGGAGGAGGCTTTGGGTGCAGGGAAGCGCCAGCCTGCCTCCTGGAGCTTAATTGTCCATTTACATGTTGTTGTTGCTGCAGTGACAATGTGTCAGATTCTATACTATAGGCTGGAGTCTTCCAAGGGTCTGTTCAGGGGCAGTGAGATGCAGATGCGAAATTCTTTTCTTTTTTCTTTTCTTTCTTTCTTTCTTCCTTCCTTTCTTTCCTTTCTTTCCTTTCTTTCCTTTCTCTCTTTCTCTCTTTCTCTCTTTCTCTCTCTCTCTCTCTCTCTCTTTCTCTCTTTCTTTCTTTCCTTTCTTTCACAGTCTCTCTCTGTTTCCCAGGCTGGAGTGCAATGATGTGATCTCGGCTCACTACAACCTCCGCCTCCCATGTTGAAGCAATTATCTTGTCTCAGCCTCCCAAGTAACTGGGATTACAGGTGCCCGCCACCACGCCTGGCTAATTTTTTGTAATTTTAGTAGAGACGGGGTTCACCATGTTGGCTTGAACTCCTGACCTCAGGTAATCCACCCGCCTCAGCCTCCCAAAGTGCTGAGATGACATGTGTAAGCCACGGCGCCCAGCCAGATGCGAAATTCTCATGGGGTTTGTGACTCATTCAGAACAACTACTATGAAGAGCCACGTAGCTTAGGGGCTGGGGGCCTGGGCTCAAGACCCCAGTGCCTCTGTGTAGTGAGTCTGTGGTTTGGCTCCTCTCTACAGAGTGTGACCTGGGCCAGCAGCATCAGCACAGCTCAGTTGCTGGTTAGAAATGCAGAATTTCCCATCTTCGGTGTCTGTGGTTTAATAGGATCCCCGGATGATTTCGTTCCTCTGCATATTAACATTTGAGAAGCACTGGGCTAGGGCACATTTCATTGTCTATTCCTTGGGTTTCTCGGCTATCAAAGAGAAACAATAACAATACCATTTATGTCTTAGAGTTGTTAGAATCAAGCAGCAGTTTATTCACTGAAAGCACTCAGAATAGTAACTGTGCAATAAACATTCACTCTTAATTCCTTAGACCTGCAGGCCTCAGATATTAGAACAGCACAGAATTCTTGAAACCTTTTCATCAAAGAATCCAAGAATCCAAGTAGTTTAGCGGCTGGCAAGCTTTCTGTGTAAAGGGCCAGATAGTAAATATTTCAGACTTGCAGACCATATGGTCTCTGTCGCAACTAGTCAACTCGGCTGTTGCAGTGCAAAAGCAGCCATATGGGCATAGCCATGTTCCAATAAAACTTTATTTACAAAACAGATTTGGTTTGCAGGCTCTAGTTTGCAGTAAAGTGATGATCTGGGATCTAGCACTCAGCACTAACAATAGCAAAGTGTCTTGGAAGTCTCGTTCTTCATCTGAAAGCTTAATTTGAATTTTGCAACTTCATAATATAGCTGGGTTTATTTCAATATACAGTTTTTTCTTCCCTCCCGATCTTCACAGAAAATGGATGCTATGGGAAGATGCTCCCTGTTTATTCGCTGCCTTCATGTGGTCCCCTGGCCCACTGCCATGAGGTCCTTTGTAGACTCAACCTGTGTCTCAACTTGATAGGACTCAGTTTCTGGGAAGTGGACCCCCAAGGATATGCCGGAAGCCTGAGACCTGAGGCCTGCTAGGAAAGAGGCTTCCTCTCCTAAGGAACGAAAAGAGAGAGGGAAGGCCGGGTGCAGTGGCTCACACCTTTAATCCCAGCACTTTGGAAGACTGAGGCGGGTGGATGACCTGAGGTCAGAAGTTCGAGACCAGCCTGGCCAACATGATGAAACCCAGTCTCTACTAAAAAAATAAAAAATTAGCCAGGCATGGTGTGGGTGCTTGTAATCCCAGCTACTTGGGAGGCAGAGGCAGGAGAATCACTTGAACCAGGGAGGCGGAGGTTGCAGTGAGCCAAGATAGCGCCACTGCACTCCAGCCTGGGCAACAAGAGCGAAACTCCATCTCGAAAAAAAAAAAAAAAAAAAAAGACAGAGGGAAGATTTGAGTCCAGGGAGCGAGGTCAGTCGTAGTAATAGCCCCTTCCACCCCATTCACAAACCTTGGTCATTTCATTGGCTTCCCAGTAAGGAGACAGGGCAGGTGTCTATTTCACAGATGGGGAAAACTGAGGCCCAGGGAGGTTAAGTGACTCAGCCACTGACTGCCTGTCGGTGGTGAGTTCAGAGCTCCAGCCCAGTGAGTGCCCTCCCTCTGCCCTGCCCTAGTTTATGCTTCTCATTTGAGTCAGAGAGAATGTGGATGTGGTGGCTGACCAAGATTGCCCTGATTCCTCATCCTCCCTGCATCCATGCCATGCAGTGCCCTCCCGGGATGTGGGTGAGACATGCAGAGCCAGGCTGCCCAGTCTGACCCACACTGGATCAGCCAACCCTGGCTGACCCCTAAACATATGAGTCCAGCCCAAATTAGCAGGGCTGCCTGACACCCCCAACTGTCCCCAGACATGTCAGCAATAAGTGCTCATCACTGCCTGCCACTAGGCGTTTGGGGTTGGTTGGTAGGCAGCATTATCATGCCTCTGCTAGTTGATACAGTGACTGAAAGTCTTCCGTGAGCATCTGGGAGCAATGAGTCTCCTCTCCAGCCTCTGTCTCTCTGGGCTTATCGCTGGTTTTACTGAGGTTTCTCAGCACCCCCATAGCCTACACCTCCCTGGTCACTACAGGGGGTCAGCGTGCAAGGGCATCCTTAGACTTTAGGATTCATGGCAGAACAACAAGTTGTTAGTTGCACAGGCTCTGGGGTTAGATGACCTGGGTTTAAATCATGGTGCCCCATTACTAGCTGTGTAATCTGGGCTGAGTTTGAAATCTCTCTGAGCCTTAGTTTCCTCATCTGTAAAGAGGGATAAATAATAAGGGTTGCCATGAGGATGAAATGAGATCATACATACGAAGCCTTGGGTGGAGCCTAACACAAATTACCAAGTGCTCAATACATGCCAGCCACGCAGCGGCTATTAGGCACCCAATGGCACCCTAGTGGATCAGTGGCTCGTGGGGCTCAGTAGCCCCTTCCAGGCCTCCCAGCCCCCAGGCAGAAGGTGGAGGTGGGAGGGTCAGTGCCTATATTTCCAGTTTCCCTCCCTTCCAGCCACCAGTTTGTGACTTCTTGGACAAAGTCCACAAATCCCTACTGTTACCCATTCCAGATCCCAGGGAGTCCTTCCTGACCCCTCCCTCTCCCTCCCCACTACACCCACCACAGTGCGCTTTGATTTTGCCTTCTAACACGGGAGGAAGGGTGGTGAATTTGGTTCCTATTGCTGTTGTAACAAATCATCACAAACTTAGTGACTAAAAACACACACATTTATTATCTTGTAGTTCTGAGGGTCAGAAGTCCACAGTTCGTCTCACTGGGCTAAAGTTCAGGTATGGGCAGGACTGTTTCCTTCTGGAGGTCTGGAGAAGAATCCATTTCCTGGCTTTTACCAGCTTCCAGAGGCCACCTGTGTTCCTTGGTTTGTGGCCCCTTCCTCTATCTTTAGAGCCAGCAGCGTAGCATCTTCAAATCTCTCTCTGACCCTGACCCTCTTGTCTCCCTCTTCTAAGGACCCTTATTGATTACACAGAGCCCACCCAGATAATCCAAGATGGTCACTCCATGGCAAGATCCTTAATTTAATCGTATCTGAAAAATCTCTTTTGCCAAGTAAGGTAACATGTTTACAGGTTCTGGGGATTGGGGTGTACACATCTTTTGCAGGGAGCATTATTCTGTTTACCATATATAGGCATTGATTCTTGGGCATAATAGTGGATCTTGTCCCCAAAGCTGAGAATTTTACACCCCCCTTTTTTTTTCTGGAGACAGAGTTTCGCTCTTTTGCCTACCCAGGCTGGAGTGAAGTAGCACGATCTCGGCTCACTGCAACTTCCACCCCCCAGGTCCAAGCGATTCTCCTGCCTTAGCCTCCCGAGTAGCTGGGATTATAGGCGCCTGCCACCACGCCTGGCTAATTTTTTTGTATTTTTAGTAGAGATAGGGTTTTGACATGTTGGCCAGGCTGGTCTTGAACTCTTGACCTCAGGTGATCCACCCCCAGCTCGGCCTCCCAAAGTGCCAGGATTACAGGTGTGAGCCACCGCGCCTGGCCAAATTTTACAGTCTTGTTGAACAAATTGAACTGTGGGTTGTGTTTCACCATGTATTAGCTAACAAATAGTCATTTTTGTTGTTGTTGTTTCTTGTTTTCTGAGACAGGGTCTCACTCTGTTGACCAGGCTGGGGTGCAGTGGCACGATCACGGCTCACTGCAGCCTTGACCTCTTGGGCTCAAGTGATCCTCCTGTCTCAGCCTCCCAAGTAGCTGCCACCACAGGTACATGCCACCACGGCTGGCTAATTTTTGTATTTTTTGTAGAGACAGGGTCTTGCGATGTTGCTCAGGCTGGTCTCGAACTCCTGGGCTCAAGCAGTCCTTCTGCCTCAGCCTTCCAAGTAGCTGCGACTACAGGTATATGCTACCATGCCTGGCTCCTGACAAATAATAGTTTTGATAATTAAGCAGATTCCTGGAAGTTTATGTCGATGTGGGGCTGGAGGCCTGCTGCTCTACGCTAGTTGTGCCTCTTAAATAATTACTGAAACCTCCCTTTTCTCCTTTTCATTACCACCTCCATCCAGGCTGTATTATTTCTGGCCTAGACTGCTACAGGAGCCTCCTTACTGGCCTCTCTGCCTCCACTCTTGCCTGCTCCAAATCACCCTCCCTACAGCTGTCTGATGGACACTTTAGTGTACACGTCGGACCATAGTGGCCACTTCGCTATCTAAAAGCCCTCCACAGCTCCCTCTGCCCTCAGCATGAAGTCCCAGCAGCCCCTACCACTGCACAAGGCCTTCCATAAGGGCGTTTGCTTCCTTTCCAGTCTTGTCGCTTGCTCCTCCCTGCCAGGGTGACCAACCATCTTGGTTCGCCTGGGACTGTTCCGGTTGTAGCATTGATACACCCGTGTCTTGGAAAACTCAGTCCAGGCAAACCAGGACAATTGGTCACTCTGCCCTTGCCCCTGACTTTATGCTCTGGCAACACTGGAGTTCTCTTTCAACCAGTCGCTATAGCTTTGCTCATGCTCTTCCCTCGGCTAGAAAGTGACCCCTTCTGTTCCCTAGTGAATTGATTAGCAAGTAACTGAAAACCTTCAGGGGCTAAACCAAGTGCAGATGTATTTTTTTCACATAGCCAGACATTCAGAGGAAAATGGTGGCTGGCATCGGATCTATAGCTTGACGAGGTCTAAGCTGACATCTCTGTAATTCTCTTGGCCACAAGGTGGCTGCCTCAGCTCCAGGCATCACATCCATATTCAAGGCAGGAAGAAGGCAAGGGGCAGCATCAGCTATATCAGATCCTTCTTATCAGGAAAGATTTTTTTTTTTTCCCCAGAGGATGTTTTACATTGCAGGGCAGCGGAGCATGGTAGACAGGAGCACAGGCCCTGGCGTTAGATCACTAAAGTCTGGATCCCGGCTCCACCACCTTCTAGTTAAACATTGGGAAGTCACTAACCTTCTCTGGCCTCAATTTTCTCATCTGTCAAATGGGCATGATGTTAATAGTAACCTACCTCACAGGGTTGTTTTTGGGGATTGAGATAATGTAAAACCTATAGGATAGTGCTTGGCACATACTAAGTGCCTGATAAATGTTAGATATTATTTAACATTTCTTAAATAACATTGCAATATTAATTAACTTTGTAATTAGCTCCCTAACTACAAGGGATATGAGGACAGCAAGCATTTAGCATTTATAACCCCCAATATAAAGACATACACAAAAGAAGACAGCTGGGAATGAGGCTGGGCCTGGTGGCTCACGCCTGTAATCCCAGTACTTTGGGAGGCCAAGGCGGGCAGATCACCTGAGTTTGAGACCAGCCTGGACAACATGGTGAAACCTCATCTCTACTAAAAAATTACAAAAAATTTAGCTGGGGCCGGGCATGGTGGCTCACACCTGTAATCCCAACTTTGGGAGGCAGGGCAGGTGGATCACGAGATCCAGGAGATCCAAGAGACCATCCACCAGCAGCTAACATGGCAGGGGCAACCTGTCTTCCAAAATACAAAAAAAATTAAGCTGGGCGTGAGTGAGTGTGCCTGTAATCCCAGCTACTTGGGGCAGGCAGGCCAGCTTGAACCTGGGAGTGGAGGTTGCAGTGAGCACAGATGGTGCCACTGCACTCCAGCCTGGGCATCAGAGCAAGACTCTGTCTCAAAAAAGAAAAAAAAAAAAAAAAAAAGAGGATAGCCGGGAATAAAGTCTGGATTAAGCAAACACGACTACCTTCTGTACTTGGGTACCTTCTGGTCAAATTTTAAGACCGAGCTTGGGCATCATTACCTCTAGGAAGCCATCATGAATTCCTCCTGCCAACTGACACTGGTTTAAGTGTCCCATTTCTATGCTTCTGGTCTGTATTTCTGTTTTCAAATGTATACCAGGGAATTTAATGATCTATTTACTGGTCCGTCTCCTGCACAGCTGGGGACCCCCATCCTGGATTCCCGGGTCTGGGTGGTCCGGGGCTCCCTGTAGCCCCCACTTCTTGTCGAGTAAGTCAAGTCTTTCCTGAGACTTGCCTTGGCATCACTGGGGTGCGGGAGTCACACCATGGTCCCCACTCCCAGGGGACAAAGTCTGGTGGAGAAAAGGGAGAACTCTTGGGCCAGTCTGAGGCAGCTCCAGCGAGGGGTCCAGAGGCTGGGCTAGGGGCACCTCCCCAGAACAGGACATTCCCAGGAGCATGCCAGGCCAGAGGCCCCTATCCCCCTGGCATGTCCCTCCCTAGACACTGGGTCCCTCTCATCTCTGGCCACCCCCATCATCAGGGTCCGATCCTGCTGGCACGTCCCTCCCTGGACACTGGGTCTGTTTCATCTCGGGCTCCTCTTGGCCTCTTGTCAGCCTCGGGAGAACTCTCTTCTGCTGGATCAGGCATTGCCAGCTGTCCCAACTCCTTCCTCTCTCTGGGCCTCAGTTTCCCCACCTGTCTAATGCAATGAAAGCATATCCAGCTCTGACCACTGTGATTCTGTGTGGAAACCATTGCCTTCAAACGTGTGTCTCCTGAGGGTGATGCTGGGGTCTCCTCCTCTTCCTTTACCCTCATCATGCCCAGCACAGTGCTGGACACAGGGACGGCTCACTAAACACGTCTCAAAGCAGAGAGCCCCTGCCAACAACAGCTGTGGGGTCTGTGCTGCGGGGTGGGTTGGGGGGGTCCCGGCTAGGGAGCCCCTTCCCCAGGAGTGGCTGTCCCTGAGCTTTGGCCATCCTCCTGTGGCTTGTTCTCTCTGGCCTGGGGGAGGCTGCTCTTGGGGAGACCCTGTCTTCCACCTGCAGCTGGGGGCCGTGAGGACCTGCCAGGCACCTCGGTGGAGGTAGGATCAGAGAAGTGAGTGATTTCATCAGCGTCTCACCTGTTCACAGCTTGTGAGATGGAGTGGGGAAGGTGTCTGATGTGTCCTTAACTCCCATCCCCTCCGGCTTCACACAAGACTCCCTGGGCTCTCCGCCCCCAGCCCCCTGCCTGCCATTAATGCCCCAGGAGGCTCCTTCCTTGGTCCTCTCTCTGGGCCTCCGTTTCCTCACCTGTCGAATGCAGAGTGGGGGAAACTGGCTGGGTGGGGTCTCTCTTTGGCTGCATAGCGTGGAAAGGGGCAGCACCAGAGAGCTGGGAAGCAGCGGAGGCCGCGCAAATCAAGGATCCAGGCGGCCCCGGGAGAAGGAAGTTTATTGCTCTTGCAGGGACTCCCTGTCGCCGCTCCCAGCAACAGGTCACAGCTGCATTTTCTGGAGGAGCAGAGAACAGTGTGAGGGACTCAGGGCTGTGCCACCTTCCGGGGCAGCACAAGGCTCTGCTCGGAGGGCAGGTCCATGGGGGCATGGCTGGCGGCTCCCAGCCTTCACATGCCCGCCTTATCCCTGTCCAAGGGGTCTGAGCCCCTCAGCATTTCAGGTTATTGTGCAAAGGGGTCTTGGAACACACCTTGTCCCCAGTGGGGAAGCCCCCAGCCCAGGGTGACCCTCTGTTCCCCTACTCTCAAGATGATAATGGCCATCCACACCATCCCTCTCCTCTGCTGGGCCATAGCCTCAGAGGGTCAGGTTTTGGGGGAGACTGGTGTGGGGCCTGGATGGGGACATAAGTGCTTGATGAAGGCAGTGGATGGATGGATGGAGGAGTCGATGACTGTTTTCCTTATTGGGACCCAACTCAAGGCCTGCTACTGGAAGCACTCAACCAATATTTCTTGAATGAGAGAGTGAATGTGTGAATAAGTGCATGAATGAATCACTGAATGAGCAAATGAATGAGTGACTAAATGCATGAATGAGTGAATAAATGCAAGAATGAATGAAGAAGTGATGAATAAAGGTGTGAATGAGTGAATAAATGCATGAATGAGTGAATAAATGCATGAATGAGTGAATAAATGCATTAATGAATGAGTGAATAAATGCAAGAATGGGTGAATAAATGCATGAATGAGTGACTAAATGCATGAATGAGTGAATAAGGGCAGGAATGAGTGAATGAATAAGTGAATAAATGATGAATGAATAAATGCATGAATGAGTGAGGGGGTGGGTGAGTGAGGGCGAGGGGCTGACAGGTGCAGGGACAGCCGTGGAGGCGGCACCCACCTCGTTGATCCAGTCGATGTAGGCGGACACCCGGGTGTAGACTACCGGCTTCTTGAAGGTGTTGTAGCCCCACGGGGAGCCAAAGCTGACGATGCCAAACACCTCCCAGGAACCGTTCTCCAGCTGACAGTTCAGTGGACCACCGGAGTCCCCCTGCACCAGACCGGGAGGGCATCAGCCACCAGGCCCCCGAGAGGCAGGCTTGGGAAGCAGGGCTGGGTTGGGGTGGGGGATGTGGGTTGGTTTCTCAGCCTTAGTTAGTAGACAGTTTTGGCCTCAGACTTCCCATGGTGAGGGAGGCAGAGGAAGTGTGGTTTGGGGCTGCCTTGGCCTTGTTCTAGGAGGCCCTGGGGTGTCGGACTAGCTCTTGGTTTGCTGTGTGATCTTGGGATGATGTTACGCCTCTCCGTGCCTCAGTTTCCCTAGCTGTTCAGGTCTTCTTGTCTAAGACTCTGTGAGCTACTCAGAGCAGTGAGGATGCTGGCAGCTGTGCCAGAGGCCTGGGAAGGTGAGGAAGGAGGGCGAGAATGGGGAAAGGGTTGTGTGTATGAAAACAGAACATTCCCTGATTATCTTAGATGTTTTATGGTTCTGGTCTCCCTGGACTGGTGGAGCAAATGGCATGGAGGAGCATGTGTAGAGACTT
Source organism: Papio anubis (assembly GCF_008728515.1). Classification (NCBI taxonomy): domain Eukaryota; kingdom Metazoa; phylum Chordata; class Mammalia; order Primates; family Cercopithecidae; genus Papio; species Papio anubis. The sequence continues at coordinate 13,881,444 of NC_044976.1, read as the reverse complement.
CAGTGAAGCCTCTTCTGCATCCTTTAAACTCATTTAATCCTAACCCTGTGAAGTGGTTACTGTGACTCCATTTTATAGACGGAAAAACTGAGGTCAGAGGTTCAACAGCCTTCCCAAGGTTCCGCAGCTCATAAATGGTGGGATTGGGGCTTGAACTCAGATACTCATGCTCAGTGCTCATGCTCTCACCACAGTGCTGAGCTGGGGGCGGTGATGATGGACTTACCCCGAGCCTGCTGGGCCCAGCCAGGGCTCGCTCAGTCTCCTCCCCGGGGAACGGTTTAGTCCATTGCACCCCCCTTTGCCCATGTCCACTTGGCCACTTAGAGTAGGGACAAGGTGCAGAACCTAGTCACTCACACTGCAGGCTGAGATGATGCCATCGCCCCCAGCACACACCATGGTTTCCGTCACCATGAAGCCCCACCAGTCAATCCTGGAGCACGTGGCGTGATCCACCACACGCTGCAGGCCCTGCTGCAGCTCATCAGCAATGGGGCCGTTGGCTGGGGAGAGAGTGAGCAGTGACCAGGGAGGCAGCCGGGCACCCCAGCCCAGCCCAGCCCCGCCCCTCCCCAGGCCTTCAGGGAGCAGAGGCCTGGGACGGGACCCAGAGGAGCGCCAGCTGAGATGCTGTGCAGACCACACAGCTGCCCTTCATCAAGAGGCAAGCCCAGGTCCCAGAGGGCCAGGAGCAGGCTGCCAGCAGAAGGAAGCTATAGTGTTAAGTTGCCTTTAAATTGGATTGAAATTAAATTGGATAAAATGGGGGTTTAGTTGTCAATCATGTGTCTTTGCTGTCACACATTAAAAAGCCTTTCTTATTCCAAGATTTTCTTTTTTTCTTTCCTCCTTTTTTTTTTTTTTTTTTTTTGATACAAGGTCTCACTCTGTTGCTCAGGCTGGAGTGCAGTGGCAAGATCACAGCTCACTGCAGCCTCAAACCCCTGGGCTCAAGTGATCCTCTCGCCTCAGCCTCCTGAGTAGTTTGGGACTACAGGTACACACCACCATAAACTGCTATTTTAAAAAATTGGTTTTTTTTGTAGAGGCAGTGTCTCACCATGTTGCCCAGGCTGGTCTTGAACTCCTGGCCTCAAGTGATCGTTCCTCCTCGGCTTCCTAAAATGAGGCATTACAGGTGTGAGCCGCCACACCTGGCCTCTCTCCCAGACTTTTCTAAATAGCGATCTGCACTTTCTTCTAAGTATCTCACAGTTTCATGATTTGCATTTACCTTTTAGTTCCTCTGGGATCTATTTGGGCATATTATACGGTAGATGTCATCCCCCACCCCTAAATGCTTTATTTTCGTTTATTTATGCTACACTTACTATGTGCCAAGTGCTGTTCTGAGCACTTGACAAATTCTAATTCGTCTAAACCTTACCACATCTCTCAGAGACCCTCGTTAGTGTCTGTCACATGGTATGTGCTTAGTAAATACTAGCTGTTATTGCTACAAAGTTTACAAAGACATGAAAATGTGAAGGCAGAAAGGGAAAGTGGGTGGCATGCTGCTTCCTTCAGGAAGGCTCTCGGGACTTGCCAGGGATGATACTCACTCCAGAGGCGGCCCCAGCCAGTGACATAGCAGGGGTAGTCGTTGGGGAGCAGGGAGTCCTTCTCTGGCAGGCAGGCCACCTGGATGGTGTCACTCAGCTCCACGTGCTCTGCAAGCTTGATGAGGGCAATGTCGTTGCTGGAATCCAAAGTGGAGAGGGTGAGTGGGCAGGAGGACCCTGGCCCCACAAGTCCAGGTTAAGGGGCTCGGGCTGTGAGTTGGGAGTCGGGCCCAGGGTGCTCAGGGGTCCTGCACAAACTTCCTGACTGCCAGCTGCTTCTTGACCTTCGGGGATATCGGGACGAACGATTCACCATCTAACATGATCACCTGCCCTGTTGACGGCTTCTTCTCACATGTCATCACCTCGGGAAAGGGTTAACAGAGGGAGGTGGGGGTGGAAGTGTTCGAAACCACTGCTGGCTGTGTGCCCATTGAAACAGAGGCTATAGCAAGTTGCGAACTCTAATGCCAAAGATGGCACTTGCAGATGCCAGTTTTAATATTTTCATGTTTCAGGCATAAAAGCTGGCCACCCCAGACACACCTGGTTTGATTCCTGGTTCTGCTACAAAGTGGGCTGTGTGCCCTGAGACACATTTCTTAACCTCTCTGAGCCTCGGTTCTTTGTCCAGGGCTGTTGTGAGGATTACATAACAGATGGCACATAAAGTATCTATTGCAATGTGGGCATACAGTAGGCACTCAATAAAGGTGAGCCCTGGCCCAGCCTCTGGAGAGACACTGTGGGGGGCCTTCCTGTGGACCTTCCTGGGAGTCTTGGCCAATGAGGGGGATACGAGGGGTATTTGTCTCCACTCAGCATTTTGCCATTTTGTGTAAGAGAGTCATTCGCTGGCTGTCCAGGGTGAGGATGGGGTGTTAGGTGTGGGGTGCAACAGGCTCTGCGGCTCTGTCTTGGGGACCCCTCCTTCCACACTGCCCCCAGCGGCTGTGGGATGGGCAGTTTGTCACTCACAGTACTAGTAAGGAGATCCATTTCTCGTGGACATAGATGGTGTCCACACCCACAATCAGGGATCCTTCCTCATCTTCCACCTCCAGGTTGTGCTTTCCCAGGGCCACACGGTAGATCCGGTTGTTGCTGGGCAGAGGAAGGGGACCAGGTCAGGGTGGCCCCTGGTCCTGCCAGCCAGAGGGATAGAGAGGGAGCTTGGGGCTTTGGTGGGACTCATTTGAGGGCAAGAGAGTGTCCCCATTGTCCTTTCCCAGGGTGACGGGGAAGGGCCTAGGACTTGGGGTTAAGGGACTTGGGTTCATGTTGTGAGCTTGCTGCTCCTGGCTGTGTAGCCTCGTGCCTCAGTTCCCTCATCTGTAAGGGGGAGGCAATGCTGGAACATACTCCCAGGGTGACTGTGAGAATAAACTCATCCAAGCTTCCACCGCTCTTGCCTGCACAATTGCAGCATCCACCTAACTGCCCCTCATTTGTACGCTGGCCTACTCCTGTCTATTCCGAACCCAGCAGTGTGGGTTTAAAAATATCTCAGGCCAGGTGCAATGGCTCACGCCTGTAATCCCAGCACTTTGGGAAGCTGAGACCTGAGGATTGCTTGAGGCCAGGAGTTTGAGACCAGCCTGGGCTACATGGCAAATCCCCATCTCTACAAAAAACAGAAAACTTGTGGTGAGGTTTGGGCTTCTAAGTTAAAAAACAAACAAACAAAAAAACAAGAAGAAAAATTAGCTGGGAATGCCTGGTGGTGTCTGCTTATTGACCCAGGAGGGGTCTTATATATTCAGGAGGCTGAGGTGGGAGGATCGCTTGAGCTCAGGAGGTCCAGGCTACAGTGAGCCATGAAGGCGCCACTAAATGAGACTCTGTCTCTATCAAAAAAAAAATTATATATGAAATATATAAAATGAAATATATTGCAATATATATTTTTAATAAAATATATGAAAAATATTTTATGGACTATATAAAAATATGTCAGCCCACAACTCTCCTTTGCTCAGAAACCCTTCCAAGGGCTCCCTCTTACTCAGGGTCAAAGCCAAGGTCCTGACAGTGACCTGCACTTATTTCCTCTCTAGCTCCCCTCCTCCCACTCTGCTCTAGCGCACGCTGCCCCTGCCACACCGGCTTCCTCGTTAGTTCTCAGCCACACCGACAGGTCTCTTCTCCAAGCCTCTGCGTGGCTGTTCCCTCCACCGGGAACACCCCTCCCCTAGACCCATGATTTCCTCCCTCACTTCCTCCCGGCCTTTGCCCAGATAACCCCCTCTTAGCTCTCTGAAATGTCCCAAATATTTGCCAAATATCGCCCTTTCAGCTCTTCCCTTGGCCATCCCTTTAAAAATAGAACCCCTCATTCTGTTTTTCCTCTTCTGACCTTATATTTTTGTTATTTTTTTGAGATGGAGTCTTGCTCTGTTGCCCGGGCTGGATACATGGGCGCCATCTCGGCTCACTGCAACCTCCGCCTCCTGGGATCAAGCGATTCTCCTACCTCAGCCTCCCAAGTAGCTGGGGTTACAGGTGCCCGCCACCACACATGGCTACTTTTTGTATTTTAAGTAGAGACGGGGTTTTACTATCTTGGCCAGTCTGGTCTTGAACTCCTGCCACCAGCCTCGGCCTCCCAGAGTGCTATGATTACAGGTGTGAGCCACTGCACCTGGCCAATACCTTATTATTATTATTTCTTTAAAATCACCCGAGATGTAATATCTTGTTTAACTGTCTGCCGCTCTGCCTGCCACAGAATATCCAGCTAGTTCCTGGCACATAATAGATGCCACGATAAATGCCAGGCTGAATAAATGGGCTACTGGGTGTGAGTGGCTTCTGTAGCCAGAGCCTGGGTGTGGAGAAGCTGCTCAGTAAAAGCAGAGAATCAGGCTCCCACCCCTGGGTGATGGCCAGGTCTCAGGGTACCATCCCCGCACACCTGATGCAGTGGGCGGCGGTGAGGACAAAGTTGCTGGCGATCAAGGTCCCGCCGCACGTGTGCCACCACGTGTTGTTCTTGAGGTACTGGAGGGAGATCTGCAGGAGGGTGGGGAGGGCTGTGTGTCAACCCGCGGGTCCCTGAGACCCTCACCCCACCAGTCTCTCTATCTCTACCTCCCAGCCCCACACAGGCTTACCTGCCAGGGCCAGCTGTGGGGCTGGGCAGTCTCTCCTCCTACCACACGGGCGGATAGGCTGGGTGGGAAGCTGGGCACCCCGCAGCTGGAGGCTGGGGAGACAGGAGGCCAGGAGAGCCGGTGAGTAGGGCTGGCTGCCCACGGGGAAACAAGTGGGAGGGTGGGCAGGTGGAAGGCGCGCAGATTTGGGGCTGGGCAGACACGGGGTTGATATTTTACTGTGTGATGGGGGGAAACCACCCAGGTCTCTAGGCCTCGTTTTCCCTTTCTGTGAAATGTGAAGAATCACACTAACCTGGTGAGTTTGTCCTGAGGACTGAATTAGACAACACATAGAAAAGAAAGCGTTTGGCTGGGCGCGGTGGTTCACACCTGTAATCCCAGCATTTCGGGAGGCCGAGGCAGGCGGATCCCTTGAGGTCAGGAGTTTGAGATCAGCATGGCTAACGTGTTGAAACCCTGTCTCTACTAAAAATACAAAAATTAGCCAGGCCTGGTGGCACATGCCTGTAACCCCAGCCACTCAGGAGGCTGAGGCAAGAGAATCGCTTGAGCCCGGGAGACAGAGGTTGCAGCGTGCTGAGATCGTGCCACTGCACTCCAGCCTGGGTGACAAGAGCAAAACTCCATCTCAAAAAAAAAAAAAAAAAAAATGTGACTGGCATATGTGCGAGTGCCTGGTACACCTGTGTTCTTCTGTCCCTTTTTAGTCCCCTGTATCATGGTGTGTGTGTGAGAGAGCACGAAGTCCACGTTATAGCTGGGAAGCTGTGTGGAACGGTCAAGAACACGTGCTGTTCCGCGAGACAGACATGGACTCAAATTCTGCCCCTTCCACTAACCTGCCATGTGATGTCAGGCAAGATACTAAGTCGCACTGAACCTTGATGTCCTCATCTGTAAAATGGGGCTATTAATAGACCCTACCTCTTTTTCTTTTTCTTTTTCTTTTCTTTTTTTTTTTTTTTGAGATGGAGTTTCACTCTTGTTGCCCAGGCTGGAGTTTGATGGCACGATGTTGGCTCACTGCAACCTCCTCCTCCTGGGTTCAAGTGATTCTCCTGCCTCAGCCTCCTGAGTAGCTGGGATTACAGGCGCCCGCCACCACACCTGGCTAATTTTTGTATTTTTTGTATTTGTAGTAGAGATGGGGTTTCACCATGTTGGCCAGGCTGGTCTGGAACTCCTGATCTCAAGTGATCCACCCACCTCAGCCTCCCAAAGTGCTGGGATTACAGGCGTGAGCCACCGTACCTGGCAATAGACACTACCTCTTAAGGTTGTTTTGAGGATCGAATTGGCTCCTACATGTAAGGGTCCCAGCACAGCACCTGGCACATAGTAAGTACACAGAAAACAGGAGCTGCTATTATTACTGTTGTTGTTGTTGTTAGCTGGAAGGACTCTTCATTAAGTGCTCTCCTTTGCTAAAAAAGCCAGTGAGATCTAGAGAGGTGAAATGACTTTTCCAGGCCCTGCAGAGAAGATGTGGCATTTAAGCCAAGTCCCTGGGCTCCTAATCTTGGAAAACGCCACCAAATGATGGAATGGAGAATCCCCAAGGGAGAGAGGGTGCCGGGAAAGGCAGGTCCTGATGGTCCCTGGGGTGAACCCAGGATGAGGCATCTCGTGTCCCTGCCCCTTGTGTGCAGCTTTCCACACCTCGTTTCTAACTGGGGACACGTCAGATCATCTTCCCTGTTCTGCAGATGTGGAAACAGAGTTGCTAGGCAGGCTGTGGCTTGCCTGACACACAGCTGGTTGGTAGCATCCAAACCCACAGGAGACCCCAAAGTGTCTTACCTGGAGAGCAGAGGCCCCCCACCCCCATCCTGTCCTTGCCCTGGAGGCCAGCCCGAGCTCACAGCCTGCTGGCTGCAGCCCCACCCCACCGCTTACCACAGGCCAAGAGTGCAGCGAGGACAGTGATGCCCAACATGGTTGGATGCTCAGGACTGGCTGACCCTCAGGATGGGCTGGGCACACTTATAGGCAAGAGCAGGTGAGTCACCTGGTCAAGGCCAAACCGCCCCTTGGAGAGAAACCTGCTCTGATAAGGCCCTTTCCCCGACCTTGGGTGGTTACTGTTTAATTCGGGCGGGAGACGGGGCTTTTTCAGAAGTATGGATTTTCCAAATATCCTGAAACAGAAAATTCTGAGTTGCAGTGCTTTTTGGCATCCCCCACCCCACTCTGCTTGACGTGTGTGTTCGTTCTCTCTCCCTACCTTATAGTATTTATTTATTTATTTGTTTATTTATTTATTTGGAGACAGAGCCTTGCTCTGTCCCCCACACTGAAGTGCAGTGGCACAGTCTTAGCTCACTACAACCTCCACCTCCCGGGCTCAAGAGATTCTCATGCTTTAGTCCCCATGTAGCTGGGACTAAGGCACCTGCCACCACGCAGGGCTAATTTTTTGTATTTTATTTATTTATTTATTTTAGAATGGAGTCTTGCTCTGTCACCCAGGCTGGAGTCTCGGCTCACTACAACCTCCGCCTCGCGAGTTCAAGCGATTCTCCTGTCTCAGCCTCCCGAGTAGCTGGGACTACAGATGTGTACCACCATTTTTTTAAATTTTATTTTAGTAGAGACAGGGTTTCCGCATGCTGCCTAGGGTGGTCTTGAACTCCTGAGCTTAGGCAATCTGCCTACCTCAGCCTCCCAAAGTGCTAGGATTACAGGTATGATTACAGGCCGCTACCTTTTTCTTTTTAGTTATTTATTGGGCACCTACTGTGTCAGGCATTGCGCTCAATTCTTCTTGCATTATCTTACTTAATTCTTCCAACAACATGAATAGACACAATTATCTGCTCTGAGATGAGATGAGAAAGGAGCAGGCACAGTGGCGCATGCCTTTACTCCCAGCTACTCCTGAGGCCAAGGCAGAAGGATCACTTGAGCCCAGGAGTTCGAGGCTGCAGTGAGCCGTGATCATGCCACACTGCATTCTAGCGTGGGTGACAGAACAAGACCTTGTTTCTAAAAAATTAAAATAAAACTGAGGAAGCTGAGACTCAGCGGGTAAGTGACCATCTAGGGTCACACGGCTGGGCGGCAGCAGAGCCAGACTTTGAAGGTGGAGCTTCTAACACCAGCCTGGGGCTTCAAGCTGTGGAGACACACTGCTCCTTCTCTGCCTTTCTAGTGCTATTAGATCGCTTCCTGGCTCTCTTTCTGTCTCATCTTTCTAATTGCCTGGGCTTGGTGCGCTCCTGCACCTGCCTCCAGGGCTGTGGTTGGAGACAGAGGCCCAGCAGGCTCTGGAAGGTGCTTAGTTGGCCGGATTCCCTCCTGGAGTCAGCTTAGTTGTAGGTCCTCAGTTTCCCCGTCTCTAAAATGGGCAGATAGGACCAGATGGACTTTCAGGCTTCTTTCAGTCCTACGATTCTGTGACTTGATTGTCAAGGTCAGTGGCAGTTCTGAGGGCCCAAAGCACTGAGTGACAGAAGTTCCATCAGAGCCTCCAGCATTCGGGGTTGGCCATCCCTTGGAACATGTGGTTTGATCCATTCGCCCCAAGGCCTGGCCTCAGCCTGGTTGGTTAGATTCTGTTCCTTTTCCCCTCTACTCATACCAAGCTGCCCTTGAAGGTCATTTTCTGAGCTGGGCCTACTGGCCACCTTAGGAATTATTTCCTGAGAGAAAAGTTCAGAGCATTAGGCACCTCACCATTCATAACGGTGATCTGGGGGTGAAGGAGGGTTCTAACTTACACTTTACACTTTTTTTTTTTTTTGAGAGTCTCGCTCTGTGGCCCAGGCTGGAGTGCAGTGGCACGATCTCAGCTCACTGCAACCTCCACCCCTGGGTTCAAGCAATTCTCCTTCCTCAGCCTCCCGAGTAGCTGGGATTACAGATGCCACCACCATGCCTGGCTAATTTTTGTATTTTTAGTAGAGCCCGGATTTCATCATGTTGGCCAGGCTGTTTCTTTTCTTTTTTTTTTGCGATGGAGTCTCCTTCTGTCGCCCAGACTGGAGTGCAGTGGTGCAATCTTGACTCACTGCAACCTCTGCCTCCCAGGTTTAAGCAATTCTCCTGCCTCAGTCTCCTGAGTAGCTGGGACCAGTGCCACTGACCTCGCTAATTTTTGTTCCTTTTGTAGAGACAGGATTTCATCATGTTGGCCAGGCTGGTCTTGAACGCCTGACCTCAAGTGATCCACTCACCTCGGCCTCCCAAAGTGCTGGGATTACAGGCATGAGCCACCACGCCTGGCCTCTCTAACTTACACATTTTTACGCAGCTTAAATTCTTTTTAAAAACAAACCTATGATCCTTTGGTAATATAAAAATCAATAGGTTGAATGTTTTAAGAAAGATACACAGACAAAGAGTGGGAATGTGCACTGGGGACTCTGTTCACTGTGGTGACCTCAGTCCTGGGGTGTCTGGGGATTTCAGGCTGTGGGGAATTTTCTGTTTCATTTTGGAGTTTGGTCGTGCATGATACAGGTTTATCAGTAGCTACTGCCCAGTCTGCTTCAGACCCAGGGCTTTTGGTTGCCAAGCCTTGCAAAGGGTCATTCTAGCCTGGAGACTGGGAACATAAGCAGAGACATGGCTTGAGCTAGGTGACAGGTCTTGGAAATCAGCAGGCGGGCGCGAGTGACACCGCATCACCCCAAAATGGGGTGACAGAATGGATGACCCAGACCATGCAACCCCTTGCCTCAGCCTCCTGATGTCCCTTGGACAAACCAAAAGTATTAAATCAATCAGCCTTCCTCAGAGCCCATCACCTATACCAGACATACAAACCCTCTTAGTGTACCCACCAGCCGTATGCCATGCCCACCGACCATGATTTGGCGACACATATTATGGACACACACATGCACACACACACATACCACACACCACACCCTCCATTACCACAAATACGCTATTACCAATGACCTAATACATATAAAGCATCTGTTATGTGTAGAGCCAAGCAGAGCCATGGGCCACGCATTCAAACATGTACAAAACATGGAAATGGCCGAATGGATTGATGATGAGGTGGCAGGTGAAGACAGCTATTGTTAACTTTCTGAAGGTTCACAGAGAAACTGACCTTTTTTGGAGGGAGGTTGCTGGCTGCTCAGCTATCGGGAAACTTGCTTGTTTTGAGACATCTACAGGGAGGGGTCTTTTATGTAAGGCGGCACCAAACAATTGTCCCTGGAAAGAACTGAGGCTGCCCTTAATCTGTTTCAGAGTTGAAGATTTGGATGGTAAGTGCTTGTTTAGGTTGAACCAACCCAGCACTATTAGTCAGCCTCTGGTCTTATACTTGCACTTGACCGCCTCGTTTGTGAGCAAACCGCATCAAATGGGCAGTTCACACCTGTAACCTGCTACTGAGGCTGAAAGCACAGATCACTTTGAGGTCAGGAGTTCAAGACCAGCCTGGCCAACATGGTGAAACCCTGTCTGTATAAAAAATGCCGCGACGGCAAGTCGTAATCCCAGCTACTCGGGAGGCTGAGGCAGGAGAATTGCCTGAACCTGGGAGGCGGAGGTTGCAGTGAGCCGAGATCGTGCCATGGCACTCCAGCCTGGGTGACTGAGACTCCATCTCAAAAAAAAAAGAAAGAAAGAAAATGGTACCTCCCCCTAGGGCTGTTGGAAGACGTGCCTGGCACATGGTAAGAACTGTCTAAATGTTTGCTGTTACTATTATTATTGTTGTTTTCTGGTTCTTATGAGAAAGTTTGAGACTGGACTTGGTCACTGAGTACTTTTGCCTTCATGGGTCCCTTTCTCGATTAAAAAAATATTAAAAACTGGCTGGGCATGCTGGCTCATGCCTGTAATCCCAGCTACTCAGGAGGCTGAGGTGAGAGAATCTCTTGAGGCCAAGAGTTCAAGACCCGCCTGGGCAACATGGTGAGACCCTTGTCTCTAAAAGAATTTTAAAAATTAGCTGGATGTGGTGGCACAGGCCTGTAGTCCCAGCTACTCTAAAGGCTGAGGCAGGAGGACTGCTCGAGGCCAGGTATTTGAGGCTGCAGTAAGCTATGATTGTGCTACTGCATTCTAGCCTAGCTGACATAGAGAGATCCCCAGCTCCAAAAAATAAAACATAACAAAATGAAAAATTATGTTTCCTTCAAAAAATAATAAAAATTATGTTTTATTATATAGTTATAAAATGCAATCCAGTTTGGATCCTTTTCATTTTTTTCCTACTGATTTTAAAGAAATCAAAATATTTTTGTGGGCCCCTAAAGCTATTATGGGCTCCAGGCCCTGTGGCCCCTCCTTGTGTGAGGTTGTAGATGACCCAAGGGCTGAGAGTTTGGGGAATGGTCTGTGGATCCCCCTGAGCACCTTCTCTGGGCCCTGGAGGTGCCTTTAGCTGTGTCCCAGGGCAATCAGGAGAAACTTGCTCTTCCTGAAAAAGGTGGACAGGTGTAGAAGCTGCCTCCGGGCACATGCGTGGCTGGTGCCAGCCCCTCCTGACCCCAGGCCTGGTTCAGGGAGCAGCCAGTCAGAGGACACCATGATCGCAGTGGCTCAAACTGCCTAAGTTACGGTGGTGACGCTGGGTTGGCTGACCTGATTTTCTGGCCTTGATCACCGAGACTGAAGAAGTACCCCAGGGGGCCTATGGACATCTGCAGACGGAAGCCCTGGGAGGGCGGATTTTCTGTGACGGGAGGGGTCAGGACTTGAAGTTGGATTAACTTGCATATTTATTTATTTATTGAGGCAGAGTCTTACTCTGTCGCCTAGGCTGGAGTGCAATGGCACAATCTCAGCTCACTGCAACCTCTGCTTCCTGAGTTCAAGCAATTCTTGTGTCTCAGCCTCCTGAGTAGCTGGGGGTACAGGCACGAGCCACCACGCCTGACTACTTTTTATATTTTTAGTAGAGACAGGATTTCACCATGTTGACCAGGCTGGTCTCGAACTCCTGACCTCAAGTGATCCATCCCCCTTGGTCTCCCAATGTGCTGGGATTATAGGCATGAGCCACCATGCCTGGCCTAATTCACATATTTAAAGAAGTGACTGTTTTGTTTGCTGGGGCTGTGAGTCACTGACATACCGTATACCCAGAAGACATCATTCATTCACTCATTCATTCTTCCCACATTCACTGAGCAACTACTGTGTGCAGGCCCCATGACAGGATTGGGTACATACAGATAATAAGACCCGTTCAGCTGTGGGGAGCTTCCTGCTGGACAGGGTGAGTGTTCCTTGGAGATAGTCTCCCTTGGAGAGATGGGCCAGGGCGTGGAGTTCTGGGTGAGAAGAGACTGGTTCTGGTGGGGGTCTGATGGGGGCAGGCGGGGAAAGGATTCCTTTTGTACGGAATCCATGTCCAGAATGAATCTGAGGCCTCGAGGCTGAGAGAATGCCAGGATCCACCCCCATCCCACTGCTGAACCCTGGGATTTTCAGGGCCTGGAGTGGGGTCTCCCAGGACCCAGGACTTCAAAGTCCTTGAGCCACTTGGGGCCAGACTGTGCTGGAAAAATAACCAGGGCCGACTTGGCAGAGGCAGCTGGAAAGGGGTGGGGGACGTGGTCAGGTGGTGCCCTAGGGCCTCAGAAGGAGCAATGCCAAGGTGGGGGTGGGGCGGGGTAAGAGCCTGAGAAAAGAGGCAGGTGTCACTGACGGGGCTGGGATTTTCTGGCCGCTGGGACAGGACTCTCGTGTGGCAGCTGTTACATCTTGGGTGAGGCCCACTAAGGGGCCAGCTGAGGGGCTGGCAGGGCTTCTCCTCCAAACCAGATGGAAGCACTGGGGGTTAGAGAGGGATGTGGGGTCCAGTGAAGGGTTGGCGTTCATCGAGGGGTTAACCGTTCAGAGAGAGAGGCTGGGGGTTCCATGGGGATTTGGAGCTGGGACTCAATGCAGGGAGGCTTAATGAGAGGAGGGAACCTGGGAGGTTTTTTTTGTTTGTTTGTTTGTTTTGTTTTTTTTTTTAAGTGACAGGGTCTTGCTCTGTCTCTCAGGCTGGAGTGCAGTGGTGCGATCATAGCTCACTGCAGCCTTGAACTTCTGGGCTTCAGTGATCCTCCTCCTGAGCCTCCTGCGTAGCTGCCCAGCTAGTTGTTTTAAATATTTTTCTAGAGATGAGGTCTCACTATGTTGCCCAGGCTAGTCTTGAACTACTGGACTCAAGTGATCCTTCTACCTCGGCCTCCAAAAGTGCTGGGATTACAGGCATGAGACACTGTACCCAGCCCTGGGGGGGTTTAAGGAGTCCTCTCTCTTGGTGCTGGGATCACTCCAGGTCCCTTTCCGCCTCAACTTCCTTCCACTGCCAGGGCTGGGAGTTGGGGTCTTGTGCAGGTCAAGGCTGGGGGCTCCTGACAGGCGGAGACCCTTGGTGGAGGGCCCTGGCATGGGACAGCTGGCACTGGTCTCTCACGATCCAAAGACTCGAGGCCCATGGCCATAACCATTAGGTGCTTCCTTTTCAGTATGATTTGTTATTATATTTTGTAGAGATCAGGTCTCACTATGTTGCCCAGACTGGTCTTGAATTCCTGGCTTCAAGTGATCCTTCCACCTCGACCTCCCAAAGTGCTGGGATTACAAGCGTGAGCCACCATGCATTCTTTCAGCGTCCCTGTCCCTTGTTTCTGAAGCCCTTTCCAGCAGGATGTCAGGGATGCAGATGTTCCTCCCTTGGGGAAGGCGTTTTGAAAGGCAATGTGGAACTGAAAGTCCCAAGTTGGTGGTGGCGTACAGTCTCAGACCCTGGCTAGCATGTGGGGAGGACACTGCCTTCCCCAGGCATCCCGGCTGCTGTAGTACCACCCCTGGCCACCTGGGGGCAACAATGCCCAGCCTAATCCAAACTCCAGCTCCCACACCCTCCTGGGAAGACCCCAGACCCTTGCCCATCCTTGCATGGAATAGATGGGGAGAATGAGACCCAGTGGGGACCTGATGTGTCTAAAGCCACACACAGAGAGCTGCTGGCGTCTGCCCCATCACCCCTGGTGTTTTCCAGCCTGTGGAAGACGTTGGGTGTCTCCCTGGCAGGGGTGCTTGGGGGTCTCTGGGGTGCACAAGCTATAATTCCCAGGGCCTAATGCCACTGCTGGCCACCGTGTGGCCTTGTGGAGAGGGGCAGCCCCTCCTCTCTGCTCACCTGGCAGGTTTGCGAGCCCTGATCTCCACAGCCTCGGCCCTGCCTCTTGCTGCCCCACTCGCCTGTGTGTCTCTGAGAGACTTTCCAGGCCTCCCTGTTTTATTTTGTTTTGTTTTTGAGATAAATCTCATCACCCAGGCTGGAGTGCAATGGCGCGATCTTAGCTGACTGCAACCTTTGCCTCCCGGGTTCAAGCAATTCTCTGGCCTCAGCCTCCCAAGTAGCTGAGATTACAGCCATGTGCCACCACGCCCGGCTAATTTTTGTATTTTTGGTGGAGATGGAGTTCCACCATGTTGGCCAGGCTGGTCTTGAACTCTTGACCTCAGGCGATTCACCCACCTTGGCCTCCCAAAGAGCTGGGATTACAGGTGTGAGCCACAGCGCCCAGCCGCCTCCCTGTTCTTATTTGCAAAAGAGGAGTAAAAATATCACCCCTTGCATGGGCTGGTTGCAAGGATTCAAATGAGTTAATAGACACAAAGCACCTAGACTGGTGCCTGGTGACAGCGTCTGCGCATCCAACACCAACCTCCTCCACGGGCGGGTCCCCTCTCCTCCCAGGCTCTGACAC
>NC_044976.1:12585593-12598984 GCF_008728515.1 Papio anubis | reverse complement strand
AGAGACGGGGTTTCACCATGTTAGCCAGGATGGTCTCGATCTCCTGACCTTGTGATCCGCCCGCCTCGGCCTCCCAAAGTGCTGGGATTACAGGCGTGAGCCACCGCGCCCGGCCCCATATTACACATTTTAACAGCAGGCTTTCTGCATTTGCTTATATGTTATCAACATATTACAAATAACATATGCATATGCAGAGGCAAACCAGACTCAATCCAAATTTGCTGCCCTTTTAGGAGACTAGGGGTAGTTCCATAGAATAATAAGTGTTAGCAAGTAAGACATGTATTTCTTCTAAACTTGTTTAAAAAATTTTTTTTCCATATGGGGAAGTGTTTTCCCCTACTAGTTGTGAAAATAACACATACTCACTATAGAAATTCGAAATAAAAAAAAAAGAAAGGACGAAATAAAAACTATTATCTCACTGTTCAGAGATCACTTCTATTAATATTTTTGTGTACTTTCGTCTAAGTTTTTTTTTAATTTACCAATTTATTATGGACATGTTTTCATGTCAATAATCATAGATCTACCTAATTGTGTTTAATGGTTCTAGTGTATTTTACCCTAGGGATGAGCTCAAATTCATTTACCCAGTCAAGTATTATTGGGTTTTTATTTGGTTTCCAATTTTTCACTGTTGTGAGCAAGAGATAATGTTTAAAACAGAACAAAAACAAGACTATATAGGATATGCATGCATCAAAGAAAAGTTAAACAGCAGATAAATATTAACCACTTTTATCTGCGATACAAATGAAATGAAGCAGTCGTTTGATAGCGTCAAAACTGTAGTTTCCTTAAATTTCAGTAGCTCTCTTTCTAATAGCAAGGCCAAGCAGAAGGAAGATGTCAGGTAGAAAACAGTTTGCAGAATTTATAATCTGTCCTATCACCAAGCCCAAGACCCCTGTGGGTCTCAGCTAACTCCTTAACTGTGATCAGAGCAAGCCAGAGGTGCAGAAGCGGAGGGAAAAAATGCTAAGGATATCATTAGAAGCCTTAATTTCTGAATATGTCTTTGCTGCAAGGTATCTTGGTAACCTTTTCTAGCAACTTCCAGTGAGGAAGTCTTTTCCTGATATGCTGGTAAAATGTCTCTTGCTGCAATTATTGTCAATTTTTCTTACTTCATCCCCAGAGCCCTTCTTTCAACAACTGCGTGGCAAGTGCCTGCTTCAGGCAGGTGAACAAGACAGACCTGGGCCCTGCACTCAAGGAGGCTGCAACCCAGCAGAGGAGTCATCCACTAATTCCACATAGTCCTTGAGCCTGTGATCAGTTTTGGGGGTGGAGAGTGAGTAAGATAGAAAATTGGTGGTGGAGGCTACATGAAACCGTGTGGTTAGGAAGGGCCCTGGGAGAGGTGACATTTAAACTGAGACCTGAGGAATGATGGAAGCCATCTGTGCACAGTGAGGACAGAGAGCTGTCTACTCACGGAAACTTATGTTCAAAGGCGGGAGGGAGATCAGAGAGTCTCACCTGCCTGAATGAAGGTCCGTGTGGCTGGGCAGAAAAGGGCGGTGAGGGTGGGAGAGTAGCAGTCCTAAGCAAACTGGATGCTTGGTCACTCTTTTAGCAGGCTATTAGCATAGGGGCTTAGAAGTCCTGGAGGAGAGTGTGGATTTATTTTAAATGCAACAGGGAACACTGTATTTAAGCAGGGACTTGAAATGTCAGTTAGGAGTACCACAAATTGCCCAAGTCAAAATACAGGAATCATTTTTGATGTATTTCCTATTCTTACTCCCACATCATCGACCTGTCAAATCTGCCTCCAAACTGTCTCTCAAACCCATCCACTCCTCCATTCTTTATCATTAATGGTTAGTGCAAAGCCCTAACATGTATTGATTAAAGCCTGGGCTCTGAAGCCAGAAGACCCAGGTTCAAAGCTTAGCTCTATCACCTACCTACTGGGTAACCTCCAGTAACTTACTTAACTTCTCTGGGCATCCCTTTTCTCATCTGTCAGATGGAGATTATAGACAACCCTACCTTAGAGGATCGTAATGAATATGCACTAAACATATGTACAGTGTTTATACTAGTGTTGGACACTTAAGCTCTCAATACTTTCATATTAATAGTTACAAACATTCACCTCTTGATGATACTAATCTGATAGCTTCTTACCTGCTCTCCTTGCTTTTGCAATTGCCCCAACCATCAATTTATTATTATTATTATTATTATTTTTGGAGATAGAGTCTTGCTCTGTCACCCAGGCTGGAGTGCAGTGGCACAATCTTGGCTCACTACAATCTCTGCCTCCCCAGTTCAAGTGATTCTTGTGCTTTGGCCTCCTGAGTGGCTGAGATTACAGGCATGCACCACGATGCCTGCCTAATTTTTGTATGTGTAGTAGAGATGCGGTTTTGCCATGTTGGCCAGGCTGGTCTTGAACTCCTGGCTTCAAGTGCTTCTCCCGCCTCAGCCTCCCAAAGTGCTGGGATTACAGGTGTGAGCCACTATGCCCAGCTCCATCAAGTCTTTTTGCCATCGTTTACTCTCCCTCAGTACCCAAAAACATCTGTAAAAAGTCAGATTTTTATCACCATCCTTCTCCCTTCTTAGGATCCTCCAGTGGCTTCTATTGCTCTTGGAATAAAATTCTTTTCTTGGTCTCAAAGACCCTTTGTGACCTACCTCAAACCAGCCTGTCTCTGGCAGCTTTTCCATTTTTGTCTTTACACTTGATAACTCAAAATGCCACTGTGATATTTCAATGTGTAAGTTTTTACTATGACTACAACAAGTACTACTACTACTGTGGCTGTTGCTATGATTTTTCCACCCTGGGTGCAACCTGGTGGTCCTGTTCAATCTGAGGACACGTGTCTGTGTTCAGCTCTACAAAGACTCCAGCCGTTACGACCGCAAATGTTACCCCCTTCATTCTCCCTATTTTTCTCCTGGTTCTCCCGGCTCCTCAACTCCACATATCAACTTGTTTTTCAGAATGCTCATGTTTATTCCTGTATGCTTTTTCTAGGGGAATCTCTCAGCCTGACCTTCCTGCTCACTCTTCTTATTTGTTTATTCTTCTAGTCTACTTAGAATGGTGGTTTTTCTTTCTTTCTTTCTTTTTTTTTTTTTTTTTCTTTTTTTTTTTTTCTGAGATGGAGTCTTGCTCTGTCGCACAGGCTGAAGTACAGTGGTGTGATCTTGGCTCACTGCAACCTCTGCCTCCTGGGTTTAAACAATTCTCCTCTCTCAGCCTCCCAAGTAGCTGGGATTACAGGCATGCGCCACCACACCTGGCTAGTTTTTGTATTTTTGGTAGAGACAGGGTTTCGCCACGTTGGCCAGGCTGGTCTAGAACTCCTGACCTCAGGTGGTCCACGTGCCTAGGCCTCCCAAAGTGCTGAGGTTACAGGCATGCACCACATGCCCGGCCTGTTTTTTGTTTTTGTTTTTGTTTTTGTTTTTTTAACATTTACCTTTTTTCATTTACGAGATCTCTAATCAGTTCTTTCTCAAATTCCTTCCACCTTGATAACCCGTGCAAGAGCATTATGGTAGGTACTGTCCCACTGTCCTGCATCAACAATATTTCCCTCATTCTCAACAACACAGGATATGCTCTGTTTAAAAACAAAGCAAAAAACTCCCTATTTCTCTTAACTCTATATTCTTCTCTAACTACCGGACGGACCCATGATCTGCCCCTTGGTAAAACTCCACTAAGAAGTCATCTCTACACCCCTCCCCATTCTTTCCTGAACTCATTCCAGCTGGGCTCATGCCCCCAGAATCCACCTAGTTTTCCCTTATCACAGGCACCAATGTCCTCCACATCGCTGCCACGAGTGATCAATGGACATCCTCATTCTGGCCCATCTATCAGCAGAATTGCTCACACAGCATCATTTTCAGCTTTTTAACATGCTTTCTTCAGCTTGCTATGGTGGCAGCACTCTCTTTGAAGCCTCCTTCACCTTCACCGGCTGCTCCACCTCAGTCTTTGTGCTGGTTCCTCCTCGCCTTCCCAGCCTTTGGAAACTACTCTTTCCCAGGCCTCAGTCCTGGGACTTCTCCTCTCCTCATTTACACGAACTCCCTAGATGAACTTGCCCCATCAAATAAGTTTGTATTTCCAGTCTGATTCTTTCCCTGAACCCCAGGCTTCTCACTAAATATCTCTACTTGGAGGTCCCCCAGCATCTTAAACATATGTCCCAACCCAAACTCTTGATTCTGCCTTCAATCACATCCCCTTGATCTTCTCACTCTCCTTCCTTTCTCTCCAGCCTTCTTGATTCTTCCAGATGCTCAAGCCAAAATGCTCAGAGTTGCCCTTGACTCCTCTCTTTCTCTCTCACCTCCCATCCTATACATCAACAAAATTTCTTGGCATCACCTAAAAGGAATTCCAGAAGTTGTCCACTTCTCACCACCTTGGAGAGGTAATGGTCCAAGTAACGTTATTTCATATCTGGGTTACTGTCTCCTAATAGGTCACACCTAGTTTCCATTCCTTCAGCCCTATAGTCCAGGTTACTCTTTTAGAATGCTTAATCAAGTTATATCATTCCTTTGTTTGAAATCCCCCATAGGCTTCCCCTCTTGTTCAGCATAAAAGTCAGATCCCTTCAAAGCCATAAATGGCTTACCTTGCCCTGTCCTCTACTCTGATTTATTCTCTGGAACTCTCACCCTTGCTCACCCTCCTCCAACCATTGTTGTCTCCTGGTTGTTCCTCGAAGAGTTGAGACATCCTCCTGACTCAGGGCCTTGACACCTGCTGTTCCTTGTCTCTGAAATGGTCTCTCCCTTGACATCCACTTGGTTTATCCACACTCTTAGTTTTTTAAGGCCTTTTTGGACCACCCTACGTATACTGGACATCCCTACCCCAATACCTACACCTCTTAAACCTCTGACCCTACCTTATTTCCTTCTACAATACATCACCTGACATGTAAATTTATTTGTTTCACTAGTTATGTTTTTATCTCTCCCACCTAGGCTTTAAGCTCTGGGAAGACTGGGACTTTGCCTCACTTACTTTCGATTTCCTAGAGCTTTAACTATGCCCAGCATACAGCAGGAACTCAATAAGTAGGGGCGGAATTAACAAATGAATGAGTGAAGGGCCTGTGTTCTGATTTTTCAGATGCAACATTTTCTTATTTCTCTGAGGATATTAATTATACTTATTTAAAAATCCTGTTCCAATTTATCTGCTAACTATTTTCTCAGATGTAAGTTTTCCAGTTTATTGAGTCTGTAATTTTGTCATTTCTGCCTCATTTTGTCAGTAGTTTCCAAATGTTTAGTAATTTTGTGTGTGTGTGTGAGAGAGTCGTTTTTGTAACTGGAATCCCTGATGGATGATTTTCTGGGTTTGTCAGGTGGCCCACTCTGGACAAGCTCACATGCCCCTCTACCATCTTCTCTCTGGGCTTCTGGGACTGAATCCTAATAAACACTTGGACATAGAGAAAAAGCTATCAGCAACGCAGAATGAAGAGGAGGTATGGGAGGTCCCAGAAGACAAAGAAGGGAGGGTGGAGGGACAAGTGACAAAATACTGCCAATTCCTGGGCTCTGGAAGAGTAAGCCTGTCCATATTGTTGAAGAAGGAACAGCCTTATCAGTGAATTAGAAACATTCCATTAATGAAGGGAAAATTTCAGATGTGCTTATAGAATAAAAATATGTATATTTTCTTCCATAATAAGCTGTTGTATCTATAGAAAATTTCTATGAGAATATATTGGTCTTTCCTCGAAGGGTTGACTGTTGGCTGAAAAGCATTTTTCAGCTAACTATGCAAGCAGCTTAACTGTGCCCTCTTTTTTGTTGTTGTTGTTGAGACCGAGTCTTGCTCTGTCGCCCAGGCTCGAGTGCAGTGGCGCGATCTCCGCTCACTGCAAGCTCCGCCGCCTCCCGGGTTCACACCATTCTCCTGCCTCAGCCTCCCTAGAAGCTGGGACTACAGGCGCCCGCCACCACGCTCGGCTAATTTTTTTGTATTTTTAGTAGAGGCGGGGTTTCACCGTGTTCGCCAGGATGGTCTCGATCTCCTGACCTCGTGATCCGCCCGCCTCGGCCTCCCAAAGTGCTGGGATTACAGGCGTGAGCCACCACGCCCGGCCAATTGTGCCCTCTTGAAAATAAGAACTACACTTGAATATTCCAACCAAATCTGGAGAGGGGTTGGCACAAGATAAGCAGGGTTGTCCCACAGGTAGACTAAGTAGGCAGTCACGTAACAGGTTGAGGCTCCTCAATCTCAAATCTCTATCCTTGCCAGACTCCCAAATTACACAAACTACTCCAGATTCACTCCTCTAGAAAGTGGTGGCCCGTGTCCCCCTCCCCTCCCTTCAGCTGCTCTGATTTCAGCGGGCTATGTTCCCTCAAGGGCCCATGCCCTCCTATCCCAAAATACTCTCATGCTGCTCCACAGAACTAAAAAGAAAGGGCAGCTGCCCTGTCTGGCACTCAGTGAAGCCTTCAAGAAAAACACTGCACTTTCCCAGAGCCTTTCCTCCTTCCAAATGCAAATAGATACTTTACAGACTGCCTCCCCCAAGGACTGGTGGGAGAGGATGGGTCTGGGGACACAGACAATGATGTGGAAAGGGCAAGTCTGACTGATGGGGGCACATCAAGGAAACTGGACCAGGGAGACAGAAGCCTCATGCAAAAGAGGAGGTAACAGTCCGGGGAACTGGAAAAGTCCTGGGAGATGAATTTAATACACTCCACAATCCTTCCAAAGGCAGAAGATGGTGTACAGAAGATGACAACCAGGTTTGCCACATTGAGTCAAATTCTGGATCCCGGGAGAGACTGAACTTGTCCCCTGGGGTAGCAGCGTGACTCTGTCCACAAGCTACAGTTGCTGGCAAGCCTTGCTCAATCTCCATTCCACTTGCTTGTTTGCCTCCATGTGTCCCCTGAAGTATTAAGGTTTGGTTGAAACTGATTAAGAAGCCCTAATGATCATCTGAAATGTCAAGTGCTCCTCCATTCTAATAATATGCATCTGGAATACTTCCCAGATGAGAGAAGACATGTTTCCCTTTGATTCAGAGTTGGAAGGATGACAGAGTGGAGGCCGTAATGATGATGAAAAGAAAGCCATAAGCCAGGTGACAACTTCCCGTCACCCAGGGAAGCCAGTAATAGGGAATCAACAAATTATGTGTGATGTTGGCATAGGCAGCATAAACAACAGTGATACCACCTACAACAAATGCTGTTAAAACACAGCCACCTGCTATGCCAAGCCTGGGCTCTTAGAGGACCCTTGGCTTATCTTTGATAAAACACAAACCTCTAGGTACCAGCATTCAAGGCTGTTACTCTGTGGAGATTAAGGAAACACACAGGTTGGCCTCAAAGTGCAACCATTTTTATTCCATTAAACAAAGAAAAAAAGAAATATACTACTATTGAATGGCATTATACCTGGTATAAAAACACCTTAGTCTTTCTTAGTTTGTGATCTTCTCATCAGGAGAGGTGTATTAGATTCCTGTGGCTGACACAAGGAAGTACCACAGACTGGGTGGCTGATACAACAGCAGTTTAGTCTTACAGTTCTGGAGGCTGGATGTTCAAAATCAAGAAGGTAGCAGGGTAGGTTCCTTTTAAAGGCTGTAAGGGATCCTCTGTCCCAGGCCATTCTCCCAGCTTCTGGTAGCCCCATGCATGTCTTGGCTTACAGATGCATCACTCCAATCCCTCATCTTTGTATTTCCAAGACGTGTCTTCACATTGTCTCACCTCTGTCCATAATTGTCTCTGTCTCCAAATTTCCCCTTTTTATAAAGACACCCGTGTATTAGTCTGTTTTCATACTGCTATAAAGAACTGCCCAAGCCTGGGTAATTTACAGAAGAAAGAGGTTAATTGACTCACAGTTCAGCATGACTGGGGAGCCTCAGGAAACTTACAATCATGGTGGAAGGCAAAGGGGAAGCAAGACACCTTCTTCACAAGGCAGCAGGAAGGAGAAGTACAGGGGGACAAACTCCTTATAAAACCATCAGATCTTTTGAGAACTCACTCACTATCGTGAAAACAGCATGGGGGGACTGCCCCCATGATCCAGTCACCTTCATCTGGTCTCTCTTTCGACACATGGGGATTAGGGGGATTTGGGTGGGGACACAAAGCCTAACCATATCACATCAGTCATAATGGATTAGCACCCACTCTAATGGCCTTAACATGATTACCTCTGTAAAGACCCAATGTCCAACTAATGTCACATTCTTAGGTTCTAGGAGTTAGGACTTCAACATAGCTATTCTTGAAGATGCCATTCAACTTATAACAAAGGAATTATTTCTTTTTGATGCAGCTGGGAAATGCAGCGTAGGGCATCCATTTCCAAATTGTGTTCTGCATAACTGTGTTTTGTAGGGGTATTTCAAAGGTTCTGAAAATACTGATTCAAATTTGATTTGAAAATATATTTAAAAGTCATTACATACACTCAACTGTGGTACATGTCACTTATGAACACCAGTGTACAGCTTGTGCTTCCAGAACAAGTTTGTTCTTCTAGACCAGGAATAAAACTCTTTATGCCACCTCCATGTATATATTCAAGTTTCTTCTTAGTAGGTTATGGTTTTAAATGATTGTAGCTTTATACAGGTCTTTGAATTCAAGCTCTGTGCTTGACTGCACAAGTGTGCTTGACTGCACAAGTATAGAAATGAGTGGGTCCCTGGAGCTTAATTTCAAGTGACCAGACACCTCTGCTCGGGGACAGCTCCCACCCTGTCCTATGGCTAACCAAGTACGGAATATCAATGGGACAGTATTGTAAACAAAGGATGACATTTCCTATAAGGTTTGGGTACCCTATCATTCAAACTTCCTCAGGATGCAAGTGACAGAAGCCCAACTCAATCTAGTTTAAGTGAAAAGGGGATTTTCTTGCCTACCCCACAGAGTGTTTCTTTTTCCCTTTGTTCCCCACTGTATTAATTTCCCTGTGTAGTTTCCTCTATGTCTGTGTTTGGGGTACCATGAATTGGCTCAGGCCATGCATATTCCAACACTCTCTAGCCCACCTCCCTGAACTACAGAAAATGGAAAGCTAAAAATTCCCTTCAGTTACCTTTCCCAAGGTGGCCTAGGTTCTGCACCTAGGAGTAAGGTGCAGGTGGCCAATGAGACAGCCATGGCGGGAGAGGAGATTGGCTCCTTTAGCAAACTGGAGGCAGAAATACTTGGTTCTCTAGGAGAGCTCTGGAGGGAGTCCTAGCATTCTGTCCTTGGTGTCACAGATGCCACCCATCGCCTGGCTGTGTGAGGCGGCTGCTGTGCAGTTTCAACAATAGTCTTATGGATGGTTTCTCCTGGCTACTGTTATTTCTGGTTATGTAGTCTCTAAATCCAGTTTCAAGACTTCTTAGAGATTCTGTAGGCTACCAAAATCTCTCTTAAAAAGTCCTTTCTAGCTAAATTACTTAGAGGGTATGCTGACGTCCGCTGTTAAAAACTATGATGGATAAAGCATAACTCCAAGGACCAGCAGAGACACTGATGACTCCCGGACGTGTTCCTTGAGCCCAGAACTCTCTCTGAGGCTGAAGACAGATAAAGGACTGTCTCTTAGACAACCACACCTAGACGTACCATGGGTCCCTAGATTTTCAATCTCCGAATCAAGCTTAGGACTTCCCCATTCAAGCCTGCTGATCCTTCTGTTTCCTTTATGAGGTGTTACTTAAACCATAATCTGAGGCTCATCCTAGACCCATCTCTCACTTTCACCTCCAAATTTCAATTAATGAAACTGCTACTTGCTAAACATTCCCTGAATATATTTTTTCCTGTTTAATCTTACTGCCCCACATTATAGTCCATTGCCAAAACAAACTGCCTCCTGTTCTCAGTCTCACCTCAGCCAATCCATTTTTCACTCTTCCTGCAGAGTAATCTTTCAAATAGCCAAATATAGCCATAACATAACTTTGCTTAAATGCATTAAACACACCCTTTTGCTTAAATGCATTAAATCCATCACCATTACTGTGGTTCTCAAACTGGATGAATGGTGTAAAACGAGGGGGCACATGCTGCAGAGACTGGCTAAAGCCTCATCAAATCTATTTTCCTCTTTCTCCTGAGAACATGACTAGACCACTTTCCAGCTCCCCTTTCGGTTATAGGGCTTGTTAAGTCAGACCTGATTTCAAATACTGGATATGCAATTGTGTCAGCTAGTTCTTGCTACGTAACAAAACACCTTGGAACTTTATTATTTCTTATAAGTGTGCAGATTAGTGGTTATGCTGTTCTGGGATGAGCCCAGCTGAAATCTGCTGGGCTTTCTCATACATTGTCACTTCAGTAGTGACAGGTTTGCTGGGAGCTGGCTGGTCTAGGAGGGTCTCAGCAGGATGACTCACCTGGGCTCCACGTGACCTCTCACCCTCCAGGCAGCTAGCTCAGGCTTGTTCTCATGGTAGACAGAGTTTCAAGAAAGAGCAGAAATATGCAAGGTATCTTGGTGTCTAGCCTCTAAACTGACCCACCCTTTTAACTGCATTGTTTTAGCCAAATAATTTGAAATATAGGACAGTTCAGATTCAAAGGGCAAGTAAATGCCTCTTATTGAGAAAGACTGCAAAGTCACATTGTAAAGAAAGAAAGAATGACAGCCATTTTTGCAATCAAACTAGCACAGGTATTCACTAGCCAGGTGACTTTAAATAAGTTTCCTCTTTGGGCCTCAGTTTCCTCACCTATAAAACAGGGAAAATCCCATGTGCCTCACAAAGTCACTGGGGGTATTAAATGAGATAATGGAGGTAAAATCCTTAGCAGAGTGTTTGGCATCTAGTAAGTACTCAGTAATCTTTCCCTACCTTTATTTTTCACATCACTCAGCAATGTGTACCACTGGGACTTCCAGGTTGTTGGTATAAGCTCAGGAAATATTTGTTGAGCAAATTAACCATGCACCTGCTGTAATGACCAGTTGAACTGATGTACTTTTAATGGTTCATCATGTTTCTAGCTGTGTCACAAGACTACACTTCTCACAGTTCATCACCAGCACATTTGAAGTCATTCTGCCCAAGCTTGATGTAGAAGCCTCCTAAATTATGTCCTCCAGCTATTCAGATAGTCTGTCCTCTGTGCACATACAAGGGCATAAGAACACAGTTCATGCCCTCTAAATAAACCAACTTACTAGAGCAGTCTTTCCAAAAGAGAAGGTCCATAAAACTTGCCTTAGGGCAGTTTAAACTCCCATTTCCAATGGATAAAAAATTGCCAAGAGTTATCCTAAGAAATCTTGGGCTGACTGGTTTGTGTGATAGACTGATTGTATTAATGGCCCATATTTTATAGCTCTTTGTGATATCTTCTCACACTCACTCTGGGCTCAGTGATGTGACTTGCTTTGGTCAATGGGAGAGCAGCAAACTTGATACAAACAGAGGCTGGGAAAGTGATTTCTTTGTCTACTTTTTCTTTTTATGAACCCCTATCACCACTATTCCGGAGTTAGCCTGCTAAGGAGGGTGAGAGAGGTGAGTCATTGCAGTTGAGGATATCTAAGATCAGCCGGGCACCAGTGCACAATGTACAAGGGCCACCAGTCAAGATGAGCCAAGCCTGTCCATATTAGCAGAATTACCCAGGCAATCCATAGACTCACAGGAAGTATATAAGTAGCTGTTGCTTAAAGCCACTGTTTGGGGATGGTTTTTTTAGGCAGCAGTCATGGATACAAAAATCTAAGCCATGATTCTCAGTATCAATTATATCATGAGCTCCTCTTTGTTTTGTACTTTTGGAGGAGAAAAATAAAAGAGGGATTAGACTCAGTAATCCAATACAAGAACATCCATTCTGAAAGCAAGTGTCTGGGCTACTAAGCTGGCCAAAGCAAATGACTTTGGTTCAACTCCCACAGGAATAAGTGAGTACTTAAAATAGCCAGGTCACCATCTCATTATTAAACTACTTTTAAATGTGATTTATTCAGAGACAAGGAATGCAGGAACATGGGTTATTGGCTCGAGTTGGCACCAAGGAGTCTTACTGGCTGTACTCCCAGGTTCAACGTCAGATTTAAATGATGACACTTAGCAACACCGTGCCTCAATTTACCTGGCTACTCTTGTGAGACTGTTTGAGTTTAATATGAATGTGTATAAGGATTCCTGTTCTAAGTATAAGTTTTTTTAAGATTGTAATTATATGGCATACATTTGGCTCTCTATTATCTGACTAATGGATGGGAGCTACAACCTTAAAAAGATACCAAATAATGGATAAGGAAAAAGTCTGATATTGAACTCCATTGTGGTGGAAAAAAAATATTGGGAATGAAATTACTTTTCTAATTTTGTCTCATTCAGACTAACATTGGTTTACATTTCCTGAGTGCACGCCACCAGGGAAGAAATGCTTTGTCCATGGATAATCTATGGGTACATAATTGAAAATTGACTATTGGCTAGATTCTATGAGGCTGCTCTTCCGGTAAGTTACTGCAGCCATCACTTCCTCATTTTCTTGTTCAGAACAACTCTATACTTTCCTCGTTTTCCTTTCATCTATCCCACTCCTATGTCTCATGAAATTCAAACAACTCTTACCCTAGCCTTCTTTCGTGTGTGTCTCTATGTCCCCAGCATCGAGCTAGAAAAGCCTGAGATCCTGGGTCCTCTGTGGACACCAATAGGCAAAGGATTAAAGGATCCTCTGTTCCCAAGGGACCAGCTGGAATTGTTATATTCCCTAAATTAAATGTAAATTTCTGAAAAAATAATTTGCATAGATCTTCTGCAACATCTCAGGGGAGCTATTTCCAATTACCTCATGGGGTAATGCTTAACACACACAACTAAAGTACAAATATAAGCAATAAAGCATGAGACAAGACTTCTCTTTCTCCCTCTCCCTTACACACACTCACACTCCTCTCTCTCCATCCCCAGATCTAAGTTTATGTCACGTTCAAAGAGAATGTCTTTGAACTGTTATCTAAATGGGGTCCTGGTACAGTGTTTCTTTAAGACAAATATTAAAATTCAATATTATCTGTTTACTCCCATGTTTATAGTCAGTTGCCCCCAATGAAATCCAAGATCCCTGAGGGCAAGGATTACTTCTTTCATTTTCACTGGTGTTTCCCCCACAGGCTGGCAACATCCCCGGCATATAACAGATGCTCACTGGAAAAAGGAGAAAGTAAGTGAATGGATAATGAAGGTGTATCTGGAAAATCAATTATGATCAATTGTAGGGCTTCAAATAAAAGAATTCCAAAATCAAAAGAGTTCCATAAATAATTGAAAAGTTAGCCTCGGACCTAAAGTAGGGTTTCTCAATCTCGACACTACTAACATTTGAAGTTGGATAATTCTTTGCTGTGAGCAGCTCTCCTG